>NC_058520.1:482049461-482352492 GCF_904849725.1 Hordeum vulgare subsp. vulgare
TAGTTTTGACAACTTGACTTCTCGCACACGAGTCCACTAACACCACAACAATACACTATCGTGGAATCGTTCCGTATCCATACGGAAATGCCGTCCACGATACTCACGCTTATCTTGACAATTTTATGAGTAGCCATTGAAGTTATCTATGAACAACATATGTCTCCAAGTAGTCCATATCCGCGGACGCGGCTATTCGAATAGATCATAACCCTGCAGGGGTGTACTTCGTCACACACGCTCCCGCCACTTATCGCCACGTGCACGTCATGCACCTCGGCAACCTTCAAGCGGAAGCCCAGCGAGGGAGTCGGCCACGACCGTTAACCACACTAGTACCTAGTCCAGGTTTATCGCCTATCTGAGAGTAACCCGTACGGAAGTCCGGCCGAGGTTTCCGCCACGGCCTCAAACGATGTGCGCAGGGTTCCCAAGCCCACCATCCGGGTGCCACTTGGTACACCGTGCCACTGCCTACCGCATCACGGTCCACCTCTCAGGTCAGCACCATGCACGGCCTCCAGCATTACTACAAACACCAGAAACTACTTGCAACTCCTGGACCGAGTACTACGCGATTAATAGGCCGAGCGGGGTCATATTTCAGGGCCCAGCATGTGGTAGTATCTAGTCTTGGATTACATACACGGAACTCAGTTCCTAAGGACGGTTCCAATGAAACAACCCGCCATGTACTCCTACACAGCCTTTCACCGGTACCTTTACCAAATCAAGTTCAACACACGACCTTTGCTCACCGAACACATTCCACATTTCTGTTCATCTCCCAGATGACAGACCATACACAACTCTAAGCATAGCATGCATAGCAGGATAAGGCACATCATAGCTCAAGCAACTACCAGGTATGCTAGGTTGCAAGGTTTGGCTATTTACTGTGACAAGGTTAGGTCATGCAAAGGAAGTGGGTCCAACTATCGTGGCAAAAGCAGTTGAAGCATTTGATCCTAATGCAATAATTAGGGGCAGGAGCAAGAACATGGGATTTATCGGGATGATCAAAAGGGTTGCTTGCCTTGTTGCTCAGAGGAGGAACGATATCCGTCAGACGGATATTCGGTGGAATCCGGGGGTGCGGAGCCTACCGAAATGAATGGCAACATTCAATAACGATCATATGCAATCAAAATGATGCATGAGCATGGCATGAGAATGCAAGTGATAAGTTATTATATTCAAGATGTTTTAGGTTTAGAGTTGATTTGAATCACATTCGAATAGCAATTCAAACGGGTATTCTCGGATACCGGTTTAATTGATTCGACCTGATGCTTAGATCAACCTAATGTTAACATGCATGAAATGTCATGTTATGGTACTGATTTATATCTAGGCAGTGTGTGATCATTGTATTTATAATGAAATTTGGATGTTTTTTGCAAATTCCATTATAAAGTGATTGAAGAATTGAATTATTCCTTATTTCACAATTTAGGGTCCTGTAACTTTTTCAAACATAGTTGAAAATATCATAATCAGAATCCTTGAATTTTTCTGATACTTTTTCATATATAAATTATTTTCATTGGAGTTACAGATTAATTTCTATGATTTTTGCAATTTTTAGCAATTTCCTGAATTAGTTTTAAACTGGAAATTCCATTTATTGCATCAGGCTGACGTCAGCAGGTCAGCCGACCTGTGCAGGTCAAACCTGACAGGGGGGCCCCACTGGTCAGCCTCTCTGGGACTAATCCCGCGCTGACCAGCCCCTAATTGGGGTTTGACCAGGCGTGGGGCCCTCTGTCAGCGACTGAGGGGAGGGCGATTACGCCCTAATGGTCAGCCACGTCGACGGCCACCGGAGGGTGGTCGCCGGCGACCAGACCCGCGGCGGAGGGCTCGCCGGAGGCGACCTAGACGGCGCTGCACAGCACCAAAACGCGCGCGGTTTGCAGCTACAGCATGCTCGCGAAGTGGCCGATCTGGCAGGACCATCTGGGGAGGCTAGGGTCGCCGGAAGAGGCGTCGGCGACGAGCCGGAGCGGCGGCCGAAGCGCGGGCGTCGTCGGGGCTTTGAATCAGAGGGATCCACGCTCAGTTCTTAGCTGCTACGGCATCTACGCGTCGTCCTGGAGCTATTGGTGCGCTCGGAAGGACGAGCTGGACATCGGAGGGCTACCGGCGACGAGCGGCAGCGGCGGTCCTCGTCGGGCTCCGGTGAAACTAGGGCTAGAGGAGGGGGTCGACGGGGAAAACTTAGGGGAAATGACCGCATGCTCACAGGGAGTGCAGAGCAGGGCTCGGACGGCTCGGGGAAGGCCTGGGGGCGACGAATCGACGGGAGAGGTCCGGCGGCCGGAGGAGGAAGACGACGGCGTTGCGGGCGTTGTAGGGCTCGAGGAGGCTTCGGCTTCTGCAGAGACGACCAGGGCGACGAGGCGGAGCTAATGGCGTGCTCGGGGAGGGGATCCTATGGCCAGGGGCACGGGCAGCTCGAGCTCGAGCTCGGCTCTAATGGCGGCAGCAAGGAGGGGAAGGAGATCCGGGCGGAGGGGAGGAACCGAGGCGGGGAATGGATAGGGGAAGCTCTGGGGAGCTTATCCCCGTCGTCGCCAGCGCGAACCGGCGGCCAGGCAGGCACGCAGGTGCGTGGCCGCGCCGGAGGAGGCGGCGGCCACCTCCTGCTTCCTACTGGCGCGAGGGAGGGGACGAGCGGGGAGATGGGCCGGGCCTGGCTTGGGCGACAGGTAACTCTTTTCCTTTTTCTTCTGCTTTTCGTTTTTTCTGTTTTGCTAATTATTGCTTTGCTAATTAATTCAGCTCCAAAACAAAAAGTAAAAACTATTTTAGACCTCCTGAAATATTTATTATAATATCCCCACTCATTTCCAAAGTTTTCAACATTTTTGGAAAATTATAGTTTCTGATTTCAATTTTTAAATTTGAAACCAGTGGCTTTTGCATTTATTTAAAATGCTTGAAGTGTCAAGAAAATAGTTTTCTCCAATGCTCATTTACTTTCATGATTTATCAGAAAGTTTGAACATTTCTTGAGGCCATTTTGGGTTCATTGATTTTGAACTAGTTGAAATTTCCTTTAATTGAAATGGTGGCTAGGGTTTTGAGTTTTTCCTTTGCCACTTTGTTGCTTTTGTTGAAACTTCTTAGATGCAAATGCAAAGAAGACATGAGCACAATGCTATCTTGCTTAAGGGTTAGGGATGTGACAATTTCATATGGTTTTGATGCACTTTATATGATTTATTTAAAACTAACCCAGACTCGCGTTGTTTTCAGCAGAATTACTGTGGTGTTGTTTTTGTGCCGAAAATAAAAGTTCTCGGAATTGCCTGAAACTTTTTTATGATTTTTTTCTAGGGGAAATAAGAAATACTAGAGCGAAGGACCACCAGAGGGGAGCCATGAGGCAATGATAATGTCTCCAACGTATCTATAATTTATTATTGTTCCATGTTGTTATATTATCGTCTTAAGATACTTTTGGGGTCATAATACACTAATTTGTATTATTTTTTAGCACTAACCTATTACCCCAATGCCTAGTGCCAATTGCGGTTTTATTCGTCGAACTATCCATATTACACTTGTATCACGATCTCTTTGTCGAACTAGTGCACCTATACAATTTGCCTTTGTATTGGGTGTGTTGGGGACACAAGAGATTTCTTGTATTTGATTGCAGGGTTGTTTGAGAGAGACCATCTTCATCCTACACCTCCTATGGATTGATAAATCTTAGGTCATCCACTTGAGGAAAGTTTGTTCCTGTCCTACAAAACTCTGCACTTGGAGACCCAACAACGTCAAGAATAGAAGGAGATTTCTCTGAGTCTTTCATAGATTTTGGCTAAGTATCAAAGCTGACCTAAGCTTCGAGAACCTATACCTAGCATGGTGGTCCTATGAATCAAATAAGAGAAAGGAGTGCAATGAAACAAATGTTACGTCTTTGTTTTGCCTTCAAACCTCTCGACTATAGTCATTCTTCTTCGGACACACCGAATAGAAATAGCTTTGTGTCAATAATAATTTTTAAGGGATCAATTTCTTCACACAATCTTCTCGGTATCATCTCTTCTTGATGTATGTCTTCCTTCTATGCAACGCATATGATCTTTCGATGAAGCTTAGAGTATAGCATTCTTCTCATATATCCATGAACATCAACATGGCAATGACAAAAATTTACATGGTATACACATACTAACGGAGAACGAGGGAAGGAGAGGAGCTCAACATGGCAATTTGTAGGAGCTGTTGTGCATAACTACCACTAGAAAGGAGCCACCAGGGACACTAGAGCCACACCGACGACGAAGGCGGAGCCGTGACCGAAACCCAACTGCATGGAGGGGTTCGGCACGAGCACTGGAGGCCATGTGAGGCGGATCTGACCGGAGGCAAGGACACATCAGGGAAGGCATGGTTCAAGCCGAGCTGCGATCTGGCCATTACCGTCGAGGCTCGTTGGAATCGGCCAGCATTGGTGGCTGCAGCAAGGGGTTGTAGGAGAGATAGAGAAGGCTGGCAAGGAGATGGCTGGGTGAGGTGCTTGGTGTGGATGAATTGCACATCTTGCGGTGGGGTAGGCGAGGAGAGAGGGATACGATGTGTGTAGTGATCAAGTTGGCGGCAATGATTTTGGGAGTTGGGGACAGAGAGTCCGATTGAGAGAGAGAGATGAGAGTGAACGAGAGAGAGAGAGAGAAGAATGATATGCCTTGCCGGCTAGGTTACGCTTCGTGGCAATTCCGGTCTTTTTCAGCTACAACTTTATTATTACTACTAAAAAATGTTATAATTTTATTGGTGGCGTGGAAAAAAATTACATAGATTTTATTATTAGTGGTGTGGCACTATTCACCCACTTCACGAGTAACTCTTTAAATTTTTTCAAAATTCAAACACATTGGTATGATTATTGGTGGTGTGGCACTATTCACCCACGCCACCACTCTTAAAATATCAATGGCGTGATATATTTTCATACGTCACAAATAACTTGCGTTGGGGCATACTTTTGGATACCAAATACCGATAGCGTGGACTTTAGACGACACACCACGAGTAACCAACTATTGATGACGTACCAAATATGTCAATGCCACTACTATTTAAAAAAGATAGTGGTGCCGTGGATTGGAAATATGGCGGCACTAATTAAAGTTGTGGCTAGGCATTTCTCCATTAGTGATATGGCATGCATTGTCGACCACCTGAACCCACATTAAGAGTGGAGTCCTATATTCATCAAGCTTTATGTGTGCCATCTCAACGAAGGGTCCTTTTCTTGATTTCAAGATCTTCATTTCGTTGAGCAGTGTAAGCGACGGAGAACTCATTTGTGATGCCAATATCATCGAGATACTCAATATTTTAAAGTTTGTTCACAATTTGAAAGATGTTTTCAGTTTTAAAATTTCTTCGCAGATTCGAAAAATGTTCATAAATTTATAATTTTGTTCACAATTCAAAAAATGTTCTCAGTTTCAAAATGTGTTTACGGATTCAAAATATATTCACAATTTAATATATTTTTACGAATTTGAAATTTATCCATGTTTCAAAATTTGTTCACAATTTGAAAAATGTTTACGGTTTCAAAATTAGTTCACAATTTGAAAAAATCGCGGTTCCAAAATTTGTTCACAGAGTCGGAAAATGTTCATAATTTTATAGTTTTGTTTACGAGTTTGAAATTTATTTCTGTTTTCAAAATTTGTTCACAATTGGAAAAATGTTTATGGTTTCAGTTTTTTTCACAATTTCATAATTTTTTTCACGAATTTGAATTTTGTTCATGTTTCAAAATTTGTTAATATTTCAAAATATCTTCGCAATTTAACAAAAAATGTTCACAATTTTATATTTTTGTTCATAATTTTCAAATTTGTTCATGTTTCAAAATTTGTGCACAATTCGAAAAATACTCCCACTTTCAAAATAAGTTCGCAGATTCGAAAAATGTTCAAAATTTTATAATTTTGTTCACAATTCCAAAAAAAATTGCAGTTTCAAAATTTGTTTGCAGATTCGAAAAATATTCACAATTTTATAATTTTTTCTTCGAATTTAAATTTATTCATAGTTCAAAATTTGTTCACAATTCAAAATATGTTTACGGTTTCAAAGTTTTTTCAAAATTCGAAATATGTTCAGAGTTTAATTTTTTTCACAGATTTAGAAAATGCTCACAATTTTATAATTTTGTGTACGAATTTTGAAATTTATTCATGTTTTCAAAATTTGTTCACAATTCCAAAAATGTTTATGATTTCAAAATTTGTTCACAATTCGGAAAATGTTCACAATTTTATAATTTTGTTCGCGAATTTGAAAAAATATTTTGGATTTTCGAAAAATGTTTGTTTTTTTTAAATGTTATTACTTGTCAAAACATTTCAGCTCACACTTACAAAATATGTTCAAATTTTCATAAAAAATATTCACAAATCCATAAAGTGTTTGCTTTTTAAAATATGTTCACGAATTCAACATTGCTTGCAATTTTCAAGAAATGTTTTCCAAATATCCACGGTATAGAATGTTCTTATAGTGTTTTGAACTAATATGTTCAGTAGGTGTCGTCTGACGGAGTGGCTCGTGGTTTAATGAGGAGGTGGCGGGTTCGATTCCGAAGCCCTTTTTTGTTTCGCGTGACATGAAACCAAACTATCAACGGGTTGATGGGCCGGTCCAGCAAGGCATCGCGCCCTGTGCGTGCGAGCGACAACCTACCGCACAGAGCAGGAGCGAAATCACTAGTTGAGGAGTACACCTTTCAACGATTACTCCCACCTCCTTACATTGCGACAAGTGGCGCAATACATGCGTGCCACTTGTCGCAAGTGAGACTTTTTCCTTTTTTCGTAGATCCATATTTTCAAAATGTTTTATATCCTAAACCGTGCATTCAGATCTTGAACTGTTTTCACCGTTGGGTTTCTCGGGTTGAGATCTTTAAAGTCAGATCCCATGTTGATAGGTTTTGACAAACTTTTTTTTTTCATGAAAAAGCTCGGGATGAAAAGCCGACATCTTTCCCCTTTTCAAGAGACACGGCCGTGCCTCTCGCGATAACAAAATCGTGCCTCTCGCGGAAGCAAAACTGTGCCTCTCGTAAAAAAAGAGAGAGAGAGAGAGCAGAAAACGCGTTTTTTCCTTTTTCGAGAGGCACGGCCGTGCCTCTTGCAAAAAGAGAGAGAGAGAGAGAGCAGAAAACACGTTTTTTCCTTTCCGAGAGGCACGGCCTCTCGCGATAGCAAAATCGTGCCTCTCGCGGAAGCAAAACCGTGCATCTCGCAGAAAAAAAGAGCAAAAACGTGGTTTTTCCCCTTCCTGAGAGGCACGTCCGTGTCTCTCGTGATAACAAAACCATGCCTCTTGCGGAAGGAAAACCGTGCCTCTCGCAAAAAAGAGAGAGAGCAGAAAACGCGTTTTTTCCTTTTTCGAGAGGCACGGCCGTGCCTCTCGCAAAAAAAAGAGAGAGCAGAAAACACATTTTTTCCTTTTCGAGAGGCACGGCCGTGCCTCTCGTGATAGCAAAATCATGCCGTTCACGGAAGCAAAACCGTGCATCTCGCGAAAAAAAGAGAGCAAAAACACGGGGTTTCCCCTTTCTGAGAGGCACGTCCGTGCCTCTCGCGATAACAAAACCGTGCCTCTCGCGGAAGCAAAACCGTGTCTCTGACGGAAAAAAGAGAGCAGAAAACACGTTTTCCCCCTTTCCGAGAGGCACGACCATGCCTCTCGCGATAGAAAAAGCGTGCTTCTCGCGGAAGCAAAATCGTGCCTCTCACGAAAAAAAGAGAGCAGAAAACGCATTTTCCCCTTTCCGAGAGGCTCAGTTGTGGAAAAACCACCCAAAAAATCACTTTAAAAAGCCAAAAACACGTGCGAAAAAATAAAAATAAACAAAATACGAAGGAAACGCTCAGAGTGCGACACATGGCGACGGCTGAGAATACGTTAAGTATCGGTGCGCGGGAGTGATCGCTGGGAGGCTATCTAAGGAGTGCTCGCTAACTAATTACTCGTGAGCAGCAGGTAGAAGCTCCTGGCATAGCACACCTCTGTGAAGCGGGCCTTGCCTGGCACGATTAACACGGGTCGAGGCGTGCCTAACACGATTAGCACGAGCCGGGCCGGCCGGCCCGTTCGGCCAGGTCTGCTGAAGACGAAAAGAAGAAGCCCAAGTCTACTAGTCACTCTCGGATCTGGACTGGTCTGGGATATCATATCAGAGCCCTCGAGTTGTGGTCGACCGAATCCCTAATCCCCAATCCCCAACCTCGAATCCCGCCGCCGTCGCCGTCGCCGTCCATGGAGGAGCTGCGTCGGGCGCCGTCCCCGTCGCCGTCCATGGAGGAGCTGCGTCGGGCGCCGTCCTCGTCCATGGAGGAGCTGCGTCGGCCCCCGGAGTTCGACCACATGTTCACGGACGAGGCGTGGGCCAGGATGAGCGAGGACACGCGGCGCCGGATCGTCGCGATCTCGTGCCGGGTGGAACCAGAGCCCACCCAAGAGGAATTGGAGGCGGAGCGAGAGGACTGGGAGGCGGTGTTGCAAGGGCGGCATTACGCTGACGAATGCGCAGATGATGATGAGGACGGCAAGACCATGCCGAAGACGACGACGGAGCAGACCGTGGACACCCGGCCGCTGAACCACCATATCTCCAAACAAACATTGTCCAGGGATATACGGAAATCAAAGGCTTTTCGGTGGTATGGAGACCACCAGCTACACCTCCTACACGGTCCCTCACCACGTAAGCTAATTCTGTGTCGCACAACCAAATCTTTTTACCAATCAATATCAATACTAGCCTTGTTTCTTTTGCAACCCCAATCAGATGATGATGATGATATAAGTAATATTAATGACCCGAACTGCTTGATTTGTTCAGCTGTGCCTGGTCCGATGAGATACGCATCATGTGAATTTGGTGGTGATGATAGATGCCCACACAACCCTGTCCCTATGCTACAGTTCCTCGATGTTATGGTCGAGCTGTATACTAAATCTTACTGTTTCACCAAGTTTATGCGTGACAATATGGTACAATCGAATAATATCGAGGTCTATGGCATGATCGCAGTAAGGGATTACCTGGATTTCTCGCGCAACTACATTTTTCATTGCTCTAGAGAGAATGCACAAGCAATTGACCCAGTATGTAATCCTCCTTATTTCCTATACGTACATCCTTAATGTTATTTATGGGCAATATTCAATATTAAGTCTCTCCCTTACATTTTAGAAAGGTGGCTATTTATGCCTGAGGAATCCTGCAAGAGGAATACTCGCATCACGCTGCTTGATCGAAATTGATATAAAGGCCAAGGCCAAGGTGGCTGATGAAGACTTGAATATTGTTTCTGGTTGCCTGGAAGCATGTGCACAGTTTGACCCGTGGAGACTGAACCATGTCGATGATATCAACGGCAAGATTACACTGGAAACATGTGTTGTTCCTAGAGGCATGGAGGCTACTATAGACCTGGATTTTGTGGAGGTGCCTGCAGATGGCTTTCTTGTGCACATGCGTGGCAACACTGTCCTTTCCCAAGGATCCTACTCCTTCATTGATGAGCACTGCCGTGACACAGTTGGTTTTATACCATCCAGCGGGAAGCACATTCAAAAATTCGTTGCAGCCGTGGATCTTGGGGACACGCTGCGGATAGATTTCATGGAGGAGGGCCAAGACGCGCTTTCGTTTGTGGCGTCCAAGCATGGCGAAGAGGAGCAAATGTATCGGTTTAGCAATGGAGCATCGGTCTTGGTGCGAGTTGTGTGGTCAACCATATTAGGTGTAGACGACTACTAAGAATGATCTGTGGCACCCAGTTTTCGAGTCAGCTCCTTTGTCCGTGTTAGGGTAGCCTGAGTTATCTTGTTCTTAGATGGATGCTGATCAATGCTGTAATAATGTTTAAAACCGGTTGATCCTGCCATTTTTCTGGACATGTTATGTAATGGTGATGTTTTAGCGCTGACTATTAATTTGAAGTTTTAATGAATGGTCAATGTCACTTACTCATGTATTGGAAGGAGCACTTATTTTTGGGTCCGCTAATCATATATAGTGCTAAAGCCAGTTCTGGCAAAACTTTGTGAAACTTGCCCAAAACAGTCTGCCTATGAATTTCTAAAATTATAAAAAAACTTAAGCCACACATATAATTGAAATGTTGTCATAAATGAATTACGTTTGGCACTCTTATGAAATCAGCAATTTTCTTTTTGAAACCAGACACAATTCAAATTCAATGAAACTCGTGCGTTTTATCTCTATAAGTAAAAATGATTGAGATGGAAGAAGAACTTGTGTTTGACACTTACGAAACAAAGTCAGAGAAACCAATCAAATACAAGAATTAAGATGTTGTACTTATTCCTCATATAGTGCTTAATTAAACCGTGTTCCAAACATCTCCCTTAGCCATTTTGCGAGCTGGTCCTGATTCAAAGGTTCTCGGATAACCAAGGTAATCATAGGAAGGTACTGTTAGGTAGAAAACCCTAGAGCTAGGGAAAATTCAGAGCAAAATGCTTTTGGTGTTCACCATGCGCTGCCGTTTTCTTGCTTTCGTTTCAGATACGAGCCTGGACTGGGCTCTGCAATTGGATAAAGGGGACCAGAGTTTCCTCCCTTACAGAGGGCTTTTGCAAAACTGAGCTCACTCCAGTTTTCAGTACATATAGGAAACTTTCTGGTGCATTACTAGCAAGTAGACTTGTTAGGCCACAGTAAAGCATCTGCAACCAAGTCAGTAGGCAATGGCAGAACAATGGCTTCTCCTGCCGATTGACTTGATCGCTGTATTCACCCAACCACGCCCTTCACTGTAGCACTCTACCTGACAAATTCATCCAACATAAAGGTTCCAACTGTTAGTCAGTCAAAATTATAGGAATATGAATAGACAAGTTCATACATCAGGAGTTTCTACACTGACACACATACATACATGCAATGCAACCACCAAGTTTACTAGTACATGCTTTCTATAACTAGATACGATTTGGACGTTAGCAATCTGATGCTTCATAGATTTACTGATGCAAACATAGACCTTGGTGTAGCTACCTACCACGTCCAAGATTTTCTGTGTTGGATCTTCCAGGCCACCGAATGTGAATATAGAGCCACCAAGCACGGCTGAAGAATGACACGCTTTGGGATATTTCATCGGTTCGACTGCCACCCATGATGGCATCCTTGGGTCGTACAGCTCAACCGTGGCCACCCCTGCTCCAGCCTCAGGATTGTAACCACCAATCGAGTATCTGAAAGCAACAAATGACAAGACAAGGCAAGTATCTTCGAGTCATGAGTACACCTTCAACGATGCTTGGAAGCAAGTTTCACTGGATACTCCTGAGTTGTAAGAAAGAGCTAGCTTCATACTTACATCTTTTCATCAAGAACTGCCAGTGTATGGAAGCTTCTTTGCATACTCATCCCTGGGAGCATTTTCCAGTAAGGTTCCCTAGGATCAAGTCTCTCAGCGCAGCTGGCACCCAACACCATAATGTTAGCCAAAAAAGTCCATATATTCTTCTCACTTCAATAACAAGTTCACCACCATGAAAGCCATAGGAAATAGTCTACTAAGCATTGTGAAATGATTCATGGGTTACAGCCTGATTATATCCCTAGGAAAGCCATAGGAAATTGTCTTTCTGCTTAAGTCTAAAGAAATGATTCAGTTGATTACAGATTTACGTTAGTCATTCAGCGTATAGTACTTTAACTTTAAGCCAAGTACTTCTTCACGTTCTTAAATAGAGGGTTCGCATGGGATTCACGAAGTCATTAATCAACATGAGTTTGTAACTGTAACTCTACATACATGCAGCAAAAGGACATCACCTCAAATTTCCAATAGGAGAATAGCCACCAACTGCATAAATCGCACCATTGAGTTCAACACCAGCTAGAGCAGAGCGCTAAGGACCAAGTGGCATAAGTTATTCAAATACAAGAAATCATCACATCCTACATAGGTAAAAATCATATCCCAGAACAACATTATAGAGAACTAAACTAAGTAAGAAACCGAACTACTCCCTCCGTCCCACAATATAAGAGCATTTTTTACACTATGTAGTGTCAAAAACGCTCTTATATTGTGGGGCGGAGGGAGTAGTAAATAGAACAATAAGATGGATTTTGAGAGCACTATAAAAGTATGCATTTCCTTGAGCACATTATATCTCTCCACGAATTGTCCTTGTTTCAGGCGAGGTTTAGGTACATTGTACAAAATAAAAGGATGGTAAAGACTGTTACTTGTCCACGATAGGGAAATTTGCAAAATGGAAGCAAATAAAAGGTGTAGACCAATAGCTAAGAGTTTGAAGCAATTCTATTTTTTTTTACTATGTCGAGTAAAAACCCAGTAACTAACAAACTAGTTAATCAGTAACGACAGTTTTTTCTGAAAAAAAAACACCACATTATTTCCTTCTTCTGGGTAGAGTAGAGTACTATCAAAATACTGGTAATTTTATTTTCTTGCTCTGCAGCATATACAACAAACCCAAGATCAAAACAAACCATTACTTAATAACGGTAAATTGAATCAAGGATGATATGTTAAGAATGTAGGCAGCTATACCTTTTTCAGCATAGGCTGATTCTTTATCCACTTCCCATATGCAGGATCAAACACCTCAACGTCAAGAAAAGATTCAGAACCATCTCCACCACCAAATGCATAAATTTTCCCACACAAGCTAACTCCGGCAAGGTTTGCCTTTTCACAGGTCATTGGAGGGCATAGGGTCCAATCATCACAGGTTGTGTCATAACAGCAAACTTCAAGATAAAGATTAAAAGCATATATTAGGGCAGAAACGGCAACCAGAGAGCTTTTGGGAAGGTAAACATAAAAACTTAGCAGCACCTGTATCAATGCAGCTTGCATAAGGATGATCAGCACCGCCCAGAACAAATATTCTGTTGTCTAAGGCAACAGTAGCGTTAAAAAGCCTTTCATCAGGCATTGATTTCACAGGGATTAGTATGTCCAGGGAGGGTGAAAAGCACGAGAAACCTAGCGACGATGGACAAGATATGTCATCCAGACCACCAACAAGATAAATGACGTCTGAACGCGGACACTGTTTAATCAACTGGTTTACTCGATCATCTAGGAATAAAGAGTCTGTTTGAGAATTCAAGTTCTTCACAGTGCCACTCAGCTCAACAAATTTTTCCAGTAACATGTCGTTTTCTCCACGTTGGTATTTGACTTTGTCGCTGGAGCAAGGCTGCATTCAATCATGCCAAAATATCAGGACATAACACCAAAGAAAGCTCAAATTAGTAAAGGGTTTCCAACATTTTAAGACTGCTTGACCGTCCACATAAGAAGATAGTAAACTTGTTTAAACTACAGTCTACCTGAAAATTAACTTAGATGTAGGACCTTTTTAATATATGAGCAAATTTCATTTCATCTTACTGATTCCTGATCTTCAAGATCCAAAGGTCCAGTGTAAGAGACAAAAGGCATTGGTTTCAGGCAGAGTAGGCCAAAACACACTAATGCTGCTTAAACTAACGATTAACATACGCATACCTGGTCGAATAGAAGCACATTGCAAGAGGTGCTGCAGCCATCACTTTCAGCGTAATGCTGCCCTTGCAGTATCGCTTCTCTGTCACGTCGCTCCATTTCCCAGTGAAAATCTTCTGCGAAGTCCAAGACCTCGCGAACAGCATCAGGATCGACGAAGATCCTCCAAGGCCGGCCAAGCGACTCGATTGGGCCCTCAAAATCTGCATCCGTCCGTCCGTCAACAATGAAAAATGACATACTTTGCTAGTACCACATCGAAATATCAGCTACAAACATCACAAACATGAAAACTGAATCCATATACAGTAGGAAATGGTTAAAATTTGTAGTTTTTTTGTTCAGAATTTTGTTGAATGTCTACTGCCCCAAATCGTTTGGGTCCTGGGGTGATGCGGTTGTGAAGGATTCGAGTGATAGATCCCGTGGATCGACAAGGCTAGATGTGTTCGGTGAGAGTAGTGGTTTATTACCTTGTAGCGTGCTCGATGAGCTCCCTCCGGCTACCGTCGTGAGGTGGTGACAACGGTGGGGAAGGAGAGAGAGATGCGGTAGCGGCGGCGGTGGACTTCCCATCGCTTCAGTGCATCCCTCTAGATCGGATTAGGGTTAGAGAGTGGGGAACCAGTGGCAGCGGCGAACCTCGTAACTTATGCCATGGTCCCCACCTCCTCTTTATAGCACTGCGCGACAGGGGCCCACCGGCCTTGCTTGGGCTGGACGCCCCCGATCAGGGCGCGGGTCAAGGTTCCAATGGGCCGTTGGGCCCATTGAACGAGAGATCAACCTAACATTCTCCCCCTTGATCTCATCACATGCTTTTAACTTTACTCGTTTCGCAACAGATCAATACATAGGGCATGTTTCATCCTCACAGCTCAATTGCCGATGGAATCAGACAACCACAATGCACCTCTCTATTTTGAGACAGATTCTTTAACCTTGGGCCCTTTATTGTCCGGAAATATTAGACTATATCATAAAACCCATGTCGACTGTGTGTTCTCCGAACACACTAGGCGGTAAGCCTTTGATAAGCAGATCTGCAAACACTTTTTTGTTGCTTTTATGCTTCAAGCATTTTTCCATAATTCCGGACTTTCTCCTTCACAACACGTAACTCTTTGTCAGTGTGTTTGGCATCAACACTTGACTCGTTGTGACAGGAGCGAAATAACTTAAAATGGTTATCGTTGTTATCAACCATTATCAACTCCGGGTACAGGTAGCCTTAACCATTTTGCCTGTCCCTCAGCCTCATATCAAGCTATAACATATCATTGCATCACATTGATGACAATTGTTTCACTCATTTGGAGATTTTCCACACAAAACTCCGAGTATGAAAGTTAGCGACAATTGTGGATTTCGCTATACATTTCACAAGTCCTGCCTTTGTACTCACAAACTTTTGAGAGCACTTATTTCTTTCAGCATGAGGTCGATATCTTTGACTCCATTCCATTCATTTATCAATGGACTGGACATTGCCAAAACAACACGGATATATACGTGAATTGTGTCAGGGTAATATCTTGAGCTTCCAACAACTGAAGCATATGGTACCATATTCGTTTACAATATTTTCTTTTTAACTTTTGAAACACCATAGTTTCCAGTTCCATCACCCTTGACTATAAGAACAGGCGTAGGTTTTCTCGTATGCATACTTTAGAGATCTTTCTTAGCATGTCCATGCGACATTCCTAATACCCCCTTTTATTCTTTTGAACTTTAAGGACAAAAACTTCTTTTCTCCTCCTGCAGTAGATTGGCATCACCACTAGCAAGTAGGACATCATCCACATGCATAGGAATTGGGAAACGAATTTCCCATTCTATAACTTTGCATGAATGCAATTGTCCTCTCATTTTCTTTGCACAAAATCTTTCGATTTAAGTCATGTTTTACACCTTTACATATTTCCTTTGGAGTCACATTTGCCTTGTAGACCCTTCATTGGAATTTCACTAACATAGACTTTATAGTAATCACAAGTATCTGATTTTCACATTCCTAGAGACCATCAAAATCTCAGGTAGTGACACTCCTATCATATGGGGTTGTCGTTGCTCTGTCATTGCCAAGAGGCAAATTAATTATATAGTTACCCATTTCCAAAAGGCAATAGGTTTTACAGAGACCTGTATGACAAGATCCCTTATAGAGCTAACAACAGGTGTTGTATAGGTCATACAACATGCTCCCCGAGATTACTCCATCTTCACTAAAGAAATGGCGTATCTTTAAATTTTCTTCTTTATGACACTTTAAGCACCACTGTTGTATTCCTTAGTCTGCTTTTCGAACTATAAAAGATCCGAAAATACAACTATTTCTTTTCTTTAGGGGTATCGTAATGACGGTATTCTAATGACTGTCGTACTCCCCTTGAAAATCACATTCTTCATTAATGGATCACTTTAGATGCATAATGTGCATCACATCTAAAGTTCAGACGAGTCATGAAATACACTATAATGTATTTCATGTCTCTATCTCCCCCTCGAAATGTGGCAAGAACTTTTCTGCCACAATTTCGAAACCCATTCATAGTTCTTGTGAAATGAGGAAACTTCGATTATCTAGCTCATTCATCTTATCACTTCATGTAAAATGAAGTTATAAGTTAACTAGTATGTGAGTACTTTTTACCTCATTTCATTTCAGAAACTCAACAGAGTTCTTTATAGTTGTCACTTTTGCAAGTCACACTTGCATATCATTCTTGTCTTTAGGTTCGTCTGTTACTTTTATCCTCTCTGGATTTAGTGATTGCATAATGACCGTTACACATAAGGTGTACGGTCGATACTAGGAAAGCTTAATAGGTACTCCATACTTTTCTCCCATAGTGGGACATTAACCGCACATGAGTCATCATAAATTTCTCCTGTCATACAGGATAAGGCCTTTGCCAAAATTTCTCCCGCCATACACGGATTGTTGACATAATACAATGTCAACTTTACCCGGTTACGCAGGCATTCTTCCCAGACTTTTCCCTCCATGCGGGTAATTCCCTGTAAGGGACATAAATGCCATAATTGGTTCTTTTGACTGTATCAAATTCAGAAATAAATCTGAATTATCTTTGACACACCTGTTTGATCCGACGTTGGTCAAATTAAACATGCATGTTGCTTGTTTCATTTCAATCATGTTGACTGAAAAAGGAGACTTCATCATAGAGAGTACATGAAAGACATTCGTCAACCAAGACTCTCAATGATCTATCTCTTTTATTTTCTTGAATTAATATCCAAGAGTTCTTTTCTTTTGAAGCCATTCTTTAGAGAGAATTTATTCCCTCAAGTTATGACCTTTCTTTTCCATCTTTCGGGTCACTAGTACCCAAAAAATTCGCTTTCATGAGTGAAAGCTTGAATAACTTTTAGTCTGAGAAAACTTAGCCAATAAACAACGGTAATGAACATAAAAATAACCCTACGTTGGTCTGATTAAAATCATGCACATTAAACCTTTTTAAACTTTCTGGAATATTCTAAATCACCGTGTGGCAGAATTAGAATAAAACATCATCCTTCTACATTAATTCCATATTACCGTTGGGCAGAAATGGAAATAATGCATATAACTCATAAACAATGTGATGATAATATTCTTATTGAACAACTTTGCTAAGAAATAATCATCATCATTAACCATATTGCAGCAGAAATGAAAATATGCATTTCTCTATTTGTGCTCCGAAAATTGATCACTTTGATACAAAATTTATCAGAGATTTAAGCTTTAAACATAAGATGACTCATACAATTATAGTATTGTTATTATCAACGTTGGTCAGAAAATAACAATACCATATTTAACTTTAAAACAAACATCATTCTATTGTCATAGCGGAAACTCTTTGAATCTTATTTCACCCACAAGGGAAAAACTATGCTAATAACAGTTCTTCCAATTAAATTTTCCCGTTGGTTCCAATTTAATTGGAGGACTAAACCTTTTTTACTTTGCAGCGAAAAAACGTGAATATAAAAATTCATATACCTTTACAGAAAATTATTCTGTTAAAAATAAAAATTCATGAACTTTATTTTCCTTTTATAAAATCCATGAACTTTTCTCTTTCTGAAAATATTTCTTTTATTTTCAAAACCTTTTATTTTTCTTTGCAGAAAAAACATGCTACTATTAGAGAAAAATATTCTGTCATAATTAAAAATTCATGAACTTTATAATCTTTTTTATAAAATTCATGAACTTTTCTTTTTCTGAAAGTCTTTCTTTTATTTTCAGAATATTTTATTTTTCTTTTCTGAAAAATCATCATTGCTTTTACAGAAACTTTGAACATTTTTCTTTTGTATTTTCTAAAAAATATTTTTGTTGGAAAATATGCATAGAAAAAATCATTTTAAATCTGTCTAGAACTGGACAAAATGAAAATCTCCTTTTTAAAAGGAGAAAAGAGGCGAGAGCCTCTATGGGCCAGCCTCCCTTCGCCTGGGCCCGGCAACTCCCGTCGGCCTGAGGCGTTTTTCTTTTGGGACGGCCTCGGCCTGGCGCCTCCTCCCGCCGGTTTGGGCCGGCGCTGTCACTTGCGGCCTGGTGGCCTGCCCTGGCCTAGGGTTTCTAGCGCACGGAATAATGGCCGTTGATTTGCATCGATAGGCTCCCCATGGGTTTCGGATCGAACAAAAAAGGGAGCAGCCCGAGCCGGTCTGGGAAAACCTAAAACACTTCTCCCCAGCACCGCTCGGTACCTCGTTCCTCTCATCCCCGTCGCCCTGGCCTGACCGAGCATGTCACCCACCCCGTTCGCGAGATGAGCCGCAGCTCCGGTCGCCGGCGTCGGCAACGAGAGCGGCCGCGCATCTCGCGCTCGCCCTTCTTGCCTGCTCGCCTCGGCCTCTTTCGCCCTACGCGCTCTCCTTTGGCCGTGGTTGGCCGGGCGGTAGCCGCCGGCCTTGGCGGCCAAAAGCCCCACGCCGCGCGCGCTCTCCTCTGGCCGTGGTTGGCCGGGCGGTGGCCGCCGGCCGTGGCGGCCGAAAGCCCCACGCCGCGCGCGCCCTCCTGCTGCGGGGCCGAGCCACTATCTCGGGCGGTGGCCCTCGAGCCCCGCCGAGCGCATGCCGTGGCCGTTTTCTGTTCATGGTGGCCGCCTCTTGTCCTCGGAGCCATGACGTTCCCCTCGCCGGCTGCACATACTCCTTTCGGTGTGTGCGCCGCCATCGAGCGGAAGGTCGTGGTTCCCTTTTCCCCTCTAGCCATGACGTGCAACCTTAGATCCCGTGGCGCTGCGGCCACCTCCTTCGCCGTTGGTGCGTTTCCTTCGTGGAAGCGCACTGCCGTCGAACGTCGTGCTTGCGGTGCCCTTATTTTCTTTTTCCCTTAGTAGAGAACAACCTTGGAATCATCCCCGTTATTTTGCCGGTGCGCGCGAGCACCTTCAAGGTGAACGCGCCATCGTCAAGGGAGCGGTGTTGATGCCCTTTGCCCGAAGGGCTGATGCTTTGTTTTGCATGTTTCCCCCTTATTTTGCTTTTCTTTTTCGGATTCGATCCGATTTCCTTCTTATCGTTTTCGTGTTGGATCTTGATCCGAACTTTGCCTCCGAGGAGGTATGTTCTTCTTCCCCACACCTTGGCTTGCCGATGAGTGTGGGGATCGAGAGGAACAAGCGCGGCCTTGCGACGATGCTTCTTTTCCGACGAGGCCCGAGGCCATCTTTGGTGTCTTTGCCCATCTAGGGTGCTTTCGGGGAGGGGGGTTCCTTTGCTTTCGTTTTCATCTTGCAACCGAAACACATCTAAAGCCTTGTGGCTCATGATACCATTGATAGATCCCGTGGATCGACACGGCTAGATGTGTTCGGTGAGAGTAGTGGTTTATTACCTTGTAGCGTGCTCGATGAGCTCCCTCCGGCTACCGTCGTGAGGTGGTGACGATGATGGGGAAGGAGAGAGAGATGCGGTAGCGGCGGCGGTGGACTTCCCATCGCTTCAGTGCATCCCTCTAGATCGGATTAGGGTTAGTGAGTGGGGAACCAGTGGCGGCGACGAACCTCGTAACTTGTGCCATGGTCCCCACCTCCTCTTTATAGCACTGCGCGACAGGGGCCCACCAGCTTTGCTTGGGCTGGACGCCCCCGATCAGGGCGCGGGTCAAGGTTCCAATGGGCCGTTGGGCCCATTGAACGAGAGATCAACCTAACATCGAGGCCTAGGCTAGCTTATTAACATACTGGTCTTAATGTTAACGTGTTGGAACATGGGCTCAGTGTAGGTTAGCGTAACTACTATATAAAAAAAGGATTTGAATTCTCGGAGGAGGTCTCTAGAGAGTAGAGAGGAGGGGTGCGCCTACCGTCGGGGAGGAGGGAGGGGTCGGGGGGGGGGGGTAATTGATGCTGCCGCCGCTGATGATGAGCTCATCGTGGATGCGGCGCTCCTCTTGGGTGGGCTTTGGTTCCACCCGGCACGAGATGTCGACGATCCAACGCCGCGTGTCCTGGCTCATGTTGGCCCACGCCTCGTCCGTGAACATGTGGTCGAACATGGGAGGCCGCCGCAGCTCTTCCATTGGCGGCGACGTCGACGGCGGCGGCGACGGGATTCGAGAGTGGAGACTTCTCGACTGTCGGTTAGGCGTTGTCCCTAACTCCGAGTAATGCGAGCTAGGCGCGTGTTTCATGGGCCAGGCCCATCCCCACTTTTGGGCAGCTGGTTTTTTATTCATCTTTTTTCCTTGGAGGGTACAACAGGCTGCCGCGTGGTGACTCGTCCTTTATTTTCTGATCTTTTCACAGCAACTCCAATCGACTGAATCACACGGACGATCATTTTCTCTGTTTTTGTCGGTCCGACAGATACCAATGTTTGCTTCTGCGTTTGCATCGGCTCATGCGTTCAACACTGGTCCGATCTATTTTTACCGACACATGAAAAAAATATTCAAACATTTCCAAAAATAAAAAATAAATATTAGTTAAACATTAAAGCCGGCCACGAAGGCCGACGGGGGTCAATGCGTCCCCATTACATTAATTAAACATTAAACCTAAACTACGAGGCTGCCCTATGCGGCGGCGTCGTCAACATCGGGGCCGATGAGGTCAACCAGCGTCGGCCCACGGGAACGCTGTGTTCGAGAGCGCCGCTGCCTGCGCATCCGTCGTATGTCCCGCCGGCGCGGGCTGTCCTTGTGACGGTGGCAGCGCAACATGGGCGCGCTCCTCCTCCTCCGCCGCCTCCCTCTCCCGCACCATCTGCCGACGGCCGTCCGCGTGCTCCTCTGCCAGGTGCAGCACCCTCCAGTGCTGGAGGTAGGCGGCCTCCTGCTGCGGTGTCGCGCCCAACCAGATGGGCGGCGTGCTGACCCACTCGCAGACGCATCCGGTCCACTAGTAGACCTCCGGCTACGGCTCACTCTTCAACGGAGGGGGCACGACGCTATCGCCGGCGACAGACAACGCGATGGCCTCCTCGAGCTACGCCTCGTATGCCGCGTCCTCCTCATCGGCATTGCGCTGCTCTTCCTCCTAGCTCTCGCGAAGTGGGCTGCAAGCGCCGCCTTGTAGGTGGCCTCCGCCTTGTGGTCCTCGTCGCTAACGACGGGTGGTGTTGGGGATATTTCTTATTAAGTGACCCGCCCAAGATGGGCCGGGTTACTAGTAAGGCGATTCATCCTTTGGGCTACTTGGGCTTTAGCCTGGGCGGTTCAAGGCCGCGGGACGGTTATGATTTCTGGAAGGTCTCCAGGTTTTGAAGGATGGCGACTTAGAGACTACGATGGTCACGGTTTATAAGGAGGAAGGGACTCTTGTAAACCCTAAAGCCTCGACCTATATATAAAGGCGAGTCTTAAGGAGGAGGGGGGTTAGAAAATCATTGAGCGCTAGGTTGGGCGAGTTACGCCTCCCTTGTAATCGAATCCACATCAATACACACAAAGCAGGACGTAGGCTATTACCTCCGAACGAGGGGCCGAACCTGGGTAAATCGCCGTGTTCCTCCCGTTTAACCCCTTTGAGTCGCCACCAAGGTGCGATGGCTCCAATACTAAGTCCTTTCACGAGGACATCTGCCGTGACAAAATCACGACAGTTGGCGCCCACCGTGGGGCCTACGCACGGTGGAGTTGAGTTCTCAAAGGGAGCCCTGCCAGGGTTTGGGAGTTATGCGACGGCGCTCATGACTCGGAGCCGCCGCGGGATAACCTACATCGACAACCAACGATGGGGACCTGAAGCGAATTCTCTCGAATCGGGCTACAGGGTCCCCTTCGGCAAAATCAACATCTTCATCGGCATGATCGGATCATCCGTTCCTGAGCCGGACATCTCCACCGACATCGTCGAGCCGGCCAGGTACGTCCGCCCAGTCATAACACAGAATCTAACTCGCCCGGTCTTTGTGGGGTTCACGCAGGGATCGGAGGAGCCAGAACACGTGGCGACTCAGGAGGTCACCCCGGTCAACTCCGACGATGAGTCATCCATGGGCGATTCAGATTCCATCCGGTCTCTCCATGGAGACGGTCTCGGAGGCTTGTCACTGGCCATGGACCCGGAAATCCTTGATCGAACCCGCCGCCAGATCGCCATCTACATGGCTGGGGCAACTCAACCCGCACAAAACCCCACCGGAGGCGATGGGACCGGCGGGACATCCAGAAGTGCGTCCGCAGTCCTGGTGGATTTAGCGGCGGAAATCACGAGACTCATGTCAACTCCCCTCACGCCAGAGAACCAAGAGGAGATTAATGCAGAACTAGTGTAACATCCCAATTTTCTTAAATTCGGATGTTAATAGATCATTCATATGCATCTCATATTCTTCTATGCATTATTTTGTTCTTCTGAGAATTCTATTCGTTATGTGACTGCGGGCAATTTATTGGAGTGGAGATAATATGACTTCTCCCGTGTGAAATAAAAAGTTCAAGATGTTTAAAATGTTATTTGAAGTTATCCGATTTGGTTTTGCAAGTTTTTATAATGCCCAAAATTATTTTTAGTTAAGTTTTTAAATGCTTTTTGCGTGGTCTATTGCATTAAAACTATTTTAAAATTTGCATTAGGTGGAACTAGGTTCCTTTATTTTTTTTAATAGGGGTTTTTATTTTATACTTACATATATGTTTCTATATTAGCATTTTAATATATATATATATATATATCTATATGTATATATATATATATATATTGCTATATACGTATGTATTTTTTTTATACAAATGTATTTTGTATACGTATATTATCGCTATTATTTTGATTTTCTCTGTTTGTTTTTCTTTAAAAATATATATATATATATTAATTTAATACTTTTCGTGTGTAAATAAAAAAATTGCTGGCCAGGCCGAGCCAAAGGCTCAGCCCAGCCAGCACTACGTGCATGCACCACCAACAGCATTGACCGAGCCCGAGGCTAGCTCGCTCCATCGAGCCAGCTCCAGGAGCAGACCCACCAGGGAGGCTGCAGCCCACGTGCTCCTACCCACGAGCCTTTCCAGCGAGGCAGCTCCAGGGACCGAGTCCCACCCTGGCCAGGAGTCCCCTCGCCCGAGACCTCCAGGACAAACCGAGTGCCACAGGGAACGATTCTCAAACCGAAACCGAGCCGTATCTTCTCTTCGCGAACATATAGTTTCAGGAAACCTAGCCCCCGGCTCAGATTCGTTTTCTCCACAACCCTAACCTCTTGCTGCTCCAATTTCGACCATCACCGAAGCACCCCGCAGCAGCACGTCGTCACGTCCGAGTTCGTCCGTGTTCGTCGGAGTTCGCGGAGCCGCCGTCACCGAAGTCCGTTCGACCGCCGCCGGAGCACCATCGGAGGAGCCACACCGAGACGGTTCCGTTTTCCCCCGTTGTTCGTGGTGAGAACGCACGCACGAGCGATTCATCAAGTCCTGATGAACAGCTTCAGGACGAAATTCAATCTGTTTTTAATCTGTTTTTAGCTCTGTCAGATTCTCGGTATAATTTTGAAACGCGTTTATCTTTTTACTCGTAACTCCGATTCAGGAAATTCTTTTTCCTGTGATTTCGTATTGATGAGTAGAACATGTTAGAACCAGTAGTTTTCAGTTTTACGAAAATTAATTTTTTTTTTGTTAAAACAGATTATTTTAACCTACCGGAGGCCATATTTTGCAAACCGTTCATCCGGTTTAGTTGATTCTTTTTGCGTTGTCGTCGTATCGGCTTGTAGATGATTTTATACCTGCTGCCATGCTATTTATGCTTTGGTTTTAAACAAGTTGTTTTATTGCCGATGATTTTATTTGGTGTTATGTGATTGTGATGATTGATTGGTGTGAATGTTTGCAACGTGTAGATTGTGCGGAGTGCGACGCAAACTATTGTCAGGAGTGTGACCTTCTGAATCAGAATCAAGGCAAGTTACATGTTGATCATCCTTTACCTATTGTTTTCTATGCATGTAGTATTATATCACCCTATGAAAATTTATGCATGTATAGGATTATTATTATTATTGCTATGCTATTGATCTATATCCCTCGTCATTGAAGATCGTGGTATTTGTAGTTTTGCTATGCTATGTAGACGGGGATTGGTTTCTGTATTCATTGAGTTTATGTGAGGATTACTACAAAATAAATTGAGTAGTAATTCAGGATATAATACACCTCTGGGCGGATATGGTATTGCTGGGTGGTTTCAAGAACATCATGGTTTATACCCTCTGAATGTAAGTGGAATGCCGCCCAGGTTCAAAAAGATCAGACAGACTTAGTGACTAGTAGCTTCCGTGCGCAACCACTAGCTATATGGGCTCTAGCTTAGTTGAGTAGGTTGTGGGAACCTTGCCTGGGCAAAGCTAGCAGATGTAGATATAAATAGGTGTACCGGCTTGCCGTTGGGTGGAGGTGACTACTTCTGAAAGACTTCGTCTCAATCTTCGGGTTGGGTCTAGTGGGTACAGTGTGCAAACCTCTGCAGAGTGTATAAACTAATCATGATTAGCCGTGTCCCCGATTATGGACAATTTTGAGCAGCTAGGCCATTACAGTTGTTGGATGCATGATCTTGACAGATGACTCACTTAATAAAACTTGATGGAAAACTTAATAATGGTAATAGGTTGGAGTTGGAGATGCCAATTCAACCATATATAAGTTATTGTAGCAAACGAATTAAAACTTGATTATTAGGTAGCTATGATGATAAAATCAGCTTTCTGTAAAATAACCATCAGCCTTTCTTTTGTTATACTATGCATATACATGTAGGTCTGTTATATTTCTTTTCCTGTGTAACTTGCCAATACATTCAAAGTATTGACCTATATGGCTGCAACGTATAATGTTGCAGGATATTCAGACGAGGAGTAAGGTACCGTTAGGGTCGCGAGTCTTCACTCAACATCGCCAGTGGGCTATGATGGGACTCATCGTTATTATTCTGCTACTTTTCCGCTGTTTATTAGAATAAAGCTAGCTAAGTGCTATGCAGATTGTTATATTTTACAAATTCTGGATCATACGTTATTATAAATGATGCACTTGATATTCTGGTTTTCATCTATACTGTGTGTGCTAGCGAGTCGATCCAAGGACTAGCACAGTAAAGCACAGAGACTCAAATCCTTCGAGGTTTGGTCGTTACACATGGTATCAGAGCAATGCGTTGACTGTAGGTCATGACCCTAGAAAATGGATTAAAAAAGGCATAGGAGTGAAAGTTTATTCTATTAACTTTGTCTACATCTTACTCTTTCATTAGACAACCACTCTAGTATCTTGACCAGCTAAGTAGGAACTAGTGCTGAGACCACCACTTATCTTGTTTTATTTGCGCTATTAACGTGTTAGCGTATCTGATTATGCCCGCTTTATGGCATGACGATACTAGGTTGCTTGCTTGATTGTTATCTTGCTTGTTTGTTAAATTAGGATCTTGTTGGAATTATTCGACTATATATATAGATATGTTTGATTATTGTTATGCTTGTTTGTGTTATTTGTTATGATGTTTTGTTGCCTCATATATATTACCTTGATCATAATATGCATATGGGTAGAATGTCTATATTCCTTTAGACCTATTCTATCTATTTTCTTATCTATTCTTGCCCACCATATGCGGCCGAGACGTGAGCCTATGGACAGGAATGCAGGAGTAGGCAACAATGATGGCAATGGCAATGATGCACCGCAATATGTGCGGCAGATACTTGAGGGACAAGGCCAGTTGATCCAGTTGCTTGCCCAGAGTTTGGCCAACAATAACAACAACAACCCACCGCCTCCGCCACCTATGGATATGCTCACTAGGTTCTTGAGGTTGAATCCTCAGAGGTTCTCCAGCAGCCCTGAACCTATTATGGCGGATGATTGGCTTCGTTCTATTGGTAGGAACCTGCAGACCGTTGGATGCACAGATGCAGAGAGGGTGAGGTTTGCCTCACATCTATTGGAGGGTCCTGCCGCAGCTTGGTGGGACAACTACTTGGTCACCTATCCCATTGATACTATCACATGGGCGCAGTTTGAGGCAGCTTTTCGCGCCGCACATGTGTCTGCTGGCGCCATGAGTCTAAAGAAGAAGGAGTTTCGTAGCTTGTGTCAGGGAGGTCGCTCAGTTAATGAGTATGTGGAGGAGTTCAATAAACTTGCACGTTATGCTCCTAATGATGTTAATACTGATGCAGCTAGACAAGAGAAGTTCTTGGAGGGCCTGAATGATGATTTGGGAGTTCAGTTGACTGTGGCCACTTTTGCTAATTATCAGGAGCTTGTTGATAAGGCTATTGTGCTTGAGGGAAAGCATCAGGCAATAGAGAACCGCAAGAGGAAGTATAGCAGCAACAAGTTTAATTCAGGACCACAGCAGAAGCCACGCACTTCATATCATAATCATGGAGGTAATGGACATCATCACCATGGAGGTAATGGACATCATCACCATGGAGGTAATGGGCATCATCATCATGGAGGTAATGGCCACAATCATAATGGCCACCATCATCATAATGGAGACAAGGGAAACAATGGTAACGGTAATGGTAATGGAGGTAATAATAACCAGAACCGCCAGAATGTGCCAGTGCAGAGGGACCTTAATCAGGTCCAGTGCTTCAAGTGCAGAAAGATGGGCCACTACTCCAATGCATGCCCAGAGAGCAATAATGGTAATGGGAGTTCTGGAGTCATCAAGCCAAACCCCTTTCAAAAGGGTCATGTCAACCATGTTAATGTGGAGGAGGTCTATAATGAGCCTGATGCAGTGATTGGTAAGTTCTTGATCAATTCAGTACCCGCTCTTGTTCTTTTTGATACTGGTGCATCGCATTCATTCATATCACGGGTATTTGTGGATAAACATAAGCTGCCTACCGTAGTCCTTAAATCACCTATTCTAGTAAGTTCTCCTGGGGCTGAGATGGCAGCAAGTTTGGGATGTTTTCAGATGCCCTTGTCTATTGGGAAGCATGTTTTCCCGACAGATTTGATCATATTGAAGTCACAAGGTCTTGATATTATTTTGGGTATGGATTGGATGGCCAAATATGAAGGAGTTATCGATTGTGCTAGTCGATCTATTTCTCTCAGTGCACCAGGAGGGAAGAGAATCAAATATGTGTGTAAGTACCAGCATAAGAGGATGCAGGTGAACTCTCTTAAGGGGGGTAGCCTGGAAGAGGTGCCAGTTGTGAAGGATTATCCAGATGTGTTTCCGGAGGAGTTGCCGGGTATGCCACCAGATAGAGATATTGAGTTTCTCATTGATTTGATTCCTGGTGCTGGACCTATTGCAAAGAGACCATACAGAATGCCTCCTCAAGAGTTGGAGGAATTGAAGAAGCAGTTGAGGGAGTTACAGGCACAAGGATTTATTCGCCCAAGTTCATCACCTTGGGGAGCCCCTGTTTTGTTTGTGGAGAAGAAGGATGGAACCTTGAGGATGTGTGTTGATTATCGTTCTATAAATGAGGTAACCATTAAGAATAAGTATCCTTTGCCTATGATAAATGATCTGTTTGACCAGTTGGAGGGAGCTACTGTGTTTTCTAAGATTGATCTTCGTTCTGGTTATCATCAATTAAAGATTCGTGAGCAAGATATTCCAAAGACTGCTTTCACTACGAGGTATGGGCTGTATGAGTATACTGTTATGTCATTTGGATTGACTAATGCCCCAGCATACTTCATGAATATGATGAACAAGGTGTTTATGGAGTTCTTGGATAAATTTGTGGTTGTTTTCATTGATGATATATTGGTGTTCTCCAAGAATAAGCAAGAGCATGAAGTGCATTTGCGTTTGGTGTTGGAGAAATTGAGGGAGCACCAGTTGTATGCCAAGTTCAGTAAATGTGAGTTTTGGCTGGATGAGGTAGCATTCCTTGGCCATGTTATATCAGGTAATGGAGTTGCAGTTGATCCATCCAAGGTTGCTGCTGTTACAGAGTGGGAGACACCCACGTCAGTTGGTGAGATTCGCAGCTTTTTGGGCTTAGCAGGTTATTACAGGAGGTTTATTGAGAATTTCTCAAAGATTGCAAAGCCTATGACTGAATTGTTGAAGAAGGGAAATAAGTTTGTTTGGACTGATGATTGTGAAGCTAGCTTTCAGGAGCTGAAGCAGCGTTTAGTCACAGCACCAGTTTTAACTCTGCCAGATATACACAAAGACTTCCAGGTATATTGTGATGCTTCTCGTCAAGGACTTGGGAGTGTCTTGATGCAGGAAGGTAAAGTTGTTTCTTATGCTTCACGTCAGCTTAAGAATCATGAGCATAATTATCCTACACATGATTTGGAGTTAGCCTCAGTTGTGCATGCATTGAAAACTTGGAGGCATTATCTCGTTGGTAATCATTGTGATATATTTACTGATCATAAGAGCTTGAAGTACATATTTACTCAGAGGGAGTTGAACCTTAGACAGAGGAGATGGTTGGAGCTTATTAAGGATTATGACTTGAATGTGCAGTATCATCCTGGTAAGGCTAATGTTGTTGCTGATGCATTGAGTCGTAGGAGCCATGCTAATGCAATTGATATTGAGGATCTGCCACCGGAGTTATGTGAGCAGTTCAGAAATCTGAGATTGGATATGGTCCCTAGAGGCTATTTGGCTACACTGGAGGTAAGGCCTACTTTGCTTGACAGAATTAGAGAAGCTCAAAAGGATGATAAGTATATTGCTGAGATAAAGGAGAATATGCTAAAAGGGAAAGCAAAGGATTTCCATGAGGATGAACATGGAGCCATATGGTTTGAGAAGCGTATTTGTGTACCTCAGGATGCAGATATAAGGAAGTTGATTCTTCAGGAGGCACATGATTCACCTTATTCTATCCACCCAGGTAATACTAAGATGTATTTGGATTTGAGGGAGAGATTTTGGTGGCCTAGCCTGAAGAGGGAAATTGCTGAGTATATTGCAGTATGTGATGTGTGCCAGAGAGTTAAAGCAGAACATCAGAAACCAGCAGGTTTGTTACAACCCTTGCCTATACCTGATTGGAAGTGGGATCAGATTGGTATGGATTTCATCACTTGATTACCCAGGACTCGATCAGGTTATGATTCTATTTGGGTAGTTGTTGATCGTTTGACTAAAGTCGCTCACTTCATCCCGGTAAAGACTACCTATACCAGTGCTAAGCTAGCTAAGATTTATATGTCCAGAATTGTCTGTCTGCATGGAGTTCCAAAGGAGGTAGTGTCTGATAGAGGTACTCAGTTCACTTCTAAATTCTGGCGTCAGTTGCATGAATCATTGGGTACTAGACTGGAGTTCAGTACAACATTCCATCCACAGACAGATGGGCAGACTGAGAGAGTGAATCAGATATTGGAGGATATGTTGAGAGCTTGTGCTTTGGACTACGGGTCCAGTTGGGATGATAATTTACCATATGCAGAGTTCTCATATAATAACAGTTATCAGGCTAGTTTGCAGATGGCACCGTTTGAGTTTCTGTATGGCAGGAAGTGCAGGACGCCATTGATGTGGGATGAGGTTGGAGAGCGTCAGTTCTTTGGACCAGACTTGATTAGAGATGCTGAGGAGAAATTCAGGTTGGTTCGTGACAGGCTAAAGATAGCACAGTCCAGACAGAAGAGTTATGCAGATGCAAAGCGCAAGGAGGTGACATATGAGGTAGGAGACCGTGCATACCTTAGAGTTTCACCACTTCGTGGAATTAAGAGGTTTGGAATCAAAGGTAAGTTAGCACCATGCTTTGTGGGGCCTTACAAGATCTTGGAGCGTCGAGGAGAAGTAGCTTATCAGCTGGAGTTGCCAGAAGCTTTGTCAGGAGTTCATAATGTGTTTCACGTATCCCAGCTAAAGAAGTGTCATGTCGAGATGGCAGATGTTCCTTTGAGAGATACAGTGCCACTTGAGGCAATTCAGTTGGAGACTGACTTGACATATGAGGAGAAGCCTGTTAAGATTTTGGAGATAGCAGAGAGAGTTACTCGCACCAAGACAATCAGATTATGCAAAGTTCAGTGGGATCATCATACCGAAGAAGAGGCTACTTGGGAACGAGAGGAGGATCTCAAGCAAGACACTGGGGCCTACGCACGGTGGAGTTGAGTTCTCAAAGGGAGCCCTGCCAGGGTTTGGGAGTTATGCGACGGCGCTCATGACTCGGAGCCGCCGCGGGATAACCTACATCGACAACCAACGATGGGGACCTGAAGCGAATTCTCTCGAATCGGGCTACAGGGTCCCCTTCGGCAAAATCAACATCTTCATCGGCATGATCGGATCATCCGTTCCTGAGCCGGACATCTCCACCGACATCGTCGAGCCGGCCAGGTACGTCCGCCCAGTCATAACACAGAATCTAACTCGCCCGGTCTTTGTGGGGTTCACGCAGGGATCGGAGGAGCCAGAACACGTGGCGACTCAGGAGGTCACCCCGGTCAACTCCGACGATGAGTCATCCATGGGCGATTCAGATTCCATCCGGTCTCTCCATGGAGACGGTCTCGGAGGCTTGTCACTGGCCATGGACCCGGAAATCCTTGATCGAACCCGCCGCCAGATCGCCATCTACATGGCTGGGGCAACTCAACCCGCACAAAACCCCACCGGAGGCGATGGGACCGGCGGGACATCCAGAAGTGCGTCCGCAGTCCTGGTGGATTTAGCGGCGGAAATCACGAGACTCATGTCAACTCCCCTCACGCCAGAGAACCAAGAGGAGATTAATGCAGAACTAGTGTAACATCCCAATTTTCTTAAATTCGGATGTTAATAGATCATTCATATGCATCTCATATTCTTCTATGCATTATTTTGTTCTTCTGAGAATTCTATTCGTTATGTGACTGCGGGCAATTTATTGGAGTGGAGATAATATGACTTCTCCCGTGTGAAATAAAAAGTTCAAGATGTTTAAAATGTTATTTGAAGTTATCCGATTTGGTTTTGCAAGTTTTTATAATGCCCAAAATTATTTTTAGTTAAGTTTTTAAATGCTTTTTGCGTGGTCTATTGCATTAAAACTATTTTAAAATTTGCATTAGGTGGAACTAGGTTCCTTTATTTTTTTTAATAGGGGTTTTTATTTTATACTTACATATATGTTTCTATATTAGCATTTTAATATATATATATATATATATCTATATGTATATATATATATATATATTGCTATATACGTATGTATTTTTTTTATACAAATGTATTTTGTATACGTATATTATCGCTATTATTTTGATTTTCTCTGTTTGTTTTTCTTTAAAAATATATATATATATTAATTTAATACTTTTCGTGTGTAAATAAAAAAATTGCTGGCCAGGCCGAGCCAAAGGCTCAGCCCAGCCAGCACTACGTGCATGCACCACCAACAGCATTGACCGAGCCCGAGGCTAGCTCGCTCCATCGAGCCAGCTCCAGGAGCAGACCCACCAGGGAGGCTGCAGCCCACGTGCTCCTACCCACGAGCCTTTCCAGCGAGGCAGCTCCAGGGACCGAGTCCCACCCTGGCCAGGAGTCCCCTCGCCCGAGACCTCCAGGACAAACCGAGTGCCACAGGGAACGATTCTCAAACCGAAACCGAGCCGTATCTTCTCTTCGCGAACATATAGTTTCAGGAAACCTAGCCCCCGGCTCAGATTCGTTTTCTCCACAACCCTAACCTCTTGCTGCTCCAATTTCGACCATCACCGAAGCACCCCGCAGCAGCACGTCGTCACGTCCGAGTTCGTCCGTGTTCGTCGGAGTTCGCGGAGCCGCCGTCACCGAAGTCCGTTCGACCGCCGCCGGAGCACCATCGGAGGAGCCACACCGAGACGGTTCCGTTTTCCCCCGTTGTTCGTGGTGAGAACGCACGCACGAGCGATTCATCAAGTCCTGATGAACAGCTTCAGGACGAAATTCAATCTGTTTTTAATCTGTTTTTAGCTCTGTCAGATTCTCGGTATAATTTTGAAACGCGTTTATCTTTTTACTCGTAACTCCGATTCAGGAAATTCTTTTTCCTGTGATTTCGTATTGATGAGTAGAACATGTTAGAACCAGTAGTTTTCAGTTTTACGAAAATTAATTTTTTTTTTGTTAAAACAGATTATTTTAACCTACCGGAGGCCATATTTTGCAAACCGTTCATCCGGTTTAGTTGATTCTTTTTGCGTTGTCGTCGTATCGGCTTGTAGATGATTTTATACCTGCTGCCATGCTATTTATGCTTTGGTTTTAAACAAGTTGTTTTATTGCCGATGATTTTATTTGGTGTTATGTGATTGTGATGATTGATTGGTGTGAATGTTTGCAACGTGTAGATTGTGCGGAGTGCGACGCAAACTATTGTCAGGAGTGTGACCTTCTGAATCAGAATCAAGGCAAGTTACATGTTGATCATCCTTTACCTATTGTTTTCTATGCATGTAGTATTATATCACCCTATGAAAATTTATGCATGTATAGGATTATTATTATTATTGCTATGCTATTGATCTATATCCCTCGTCATTGAAGATCGTGGTATTTGTAGTTTTGCTATGCTATGTAGACGGGGATTGGTTTCTGTATTCATTGAGTTTATGTGAGGATTACTACAAAATAAATTGAGTAGTAATTCAGGATATAATACACCTCTGGGCGGATATGGTATTGCTGGGTGGTTTCAAGAACATCATGGTTTATACCCTCTGAATGTAAGTGGAATGCCGCCCAGGTTCAAAAAGATCAGACAGACTTAGTGACTAGTAGCTTCCGTGCGCAACCACTAGCTATATGGGCTCTAGCTTAGTTGAGTAGGTTGTGGGAACCTTGCCTGGGCAAAGCTAGCAGATGTAGATATAAATAGGTGTACCGGCTTGCCGTTGGGTGGAGGTGACTACTTCTGAAAGACTTCGTCTCAATCTTCGGGTTGGGTCTAGTGGGTACAGTGTGCAAACCTCTGCAGAGTGTATAAACTAATCATGATTAGCCGTGTCCCCGATTATGGACAATTTTGAGCAGCTAGGCCATTACAGTTGTTGGATGCATGATCTTGACAGATGACTCACTTAATAAAACTTGATGGAAAACTTAATAATGGTAATAGGTTGGAGTTGGAGATGCCAATTCAACCATATATAAGTTATTGTAGCAAACGAATTAAAACTTGATTATTAGGTAGCTATGATGATAAAATCAGCTTTCTGTAAAATAACCATCAGCCTTTCTTTTGTTATACTATGCATATACATGTAGGTCTGTTATATTTCTTTTCCTGTGTAACTTGCCAATACATTCAAAGTATTGACCTATATGGCTGCAACGTATAATGTTGCAGGATATTCAGACGAGGAGTAAGGTACCGTTAGGGTCGCGAGTCTTCACTCAACATCGCCAGTGGGCTATGATGGGACTCATCGTTATTATTCTGCTACTTTTCCGCTGTTTATTAGAATAAAGCTAGCTAAGTGCTATGCAGATTGTTATATTTTACAAATTCTGGATCATACGTTATTATAAATGATGCACTTGATATTCTGGTTTTCATCTATACTGTGTGTGCTAGCGAGTCGATCCAAGGACTAGCACAGTAAAGCACAGAGACTCAAATCCTTCGAGGTTTGGTCGTTACAACTAGCAAAGTTGAGAGAGGCGGTGGCAAAGGCCCATCAGGATGCCGAGATGGAGTCCGCCAGGATCGAGACTCGACAAGCCCAAATCACTGCCGAAAGGATGCGGTTGAACACTGACAACTGGCGGCTCGAAAGACAGCAGCGCGCGTACGATGCCGTCCATCAGCGGAGACACCAGGGTCGCCTACCCCATGACCTCAACCCGACCCGCCTGTTCGACACTCCTCGAACCCCCGGGATGGGAGCCGCCCCAGCAGGATGGCCGGGCCGCCCACCTAACCCGCCGGTTCAGCCGACTGAGGGTCAAATTCCTCGTTTCCGGACCCCTCAAGGCCACTTCTCCAACCCGGTGGATAACGTGCTTGCCGCGACTCGCCATTTGGAGTCTCTTCCGATTCACGGCAACACCCCAGCTGAGATTGAAGCGAGGAACGCCATCGAGATGTTGAAAACAGCGGTGGTTCAAAACGCACAGTTCTCTCACAGCCTCGAGAGATTGCACTCCACCCCTCAGGCGAGCTATACCAGGAGTAGGCCGGAGGATCAGCCAGCCGTAAACAGTGGCCCGCGACACTTTTCGCAGGACAACCCGCCCGAGCGGAACCCGCCGGGCAAAGATCTCCCCAACATTCAAGACGCCCAGGCCCCCCTCGCAGGGACCGGAGGGCGAGTTGGGGTACCGTGCTTGTCCCTAGCCCTTCGGAACGAAAGAATGCCCAAGGATTTTAAAGGACCAAGAAAGGTGCCTAATTACACACCAGATCTCGAACCAACATCATGGATCGAGGGCTATGAGATTGCCATGGACATGCTCGACGTAAATGAGGCGGTTTGCGCCAGATATTTCACTATGATGCTCGAGGGATCGGCGCGCACTTGGCTGAAAAACTTACCTCCCAATTCTATCCAGTCCTGGGCCGAGCTGAAAGAGCGTTTCATCAAAAACTTCCAGGGAACCTGTAAACGACCGATGACAATCGTCGACTTACAACACTGCGTACAACGCCCGGATGAGTCGGCACACCATTGGTCACGGCGGGTCGCAAAAATTATTCATTCATCAGACGGTATCACAGCAGCGCAAGCCGTGCTTATCCTCGAGCACAACTGCCACTATGAACCGTTGGTCCAGAAATTGGGGCGACTCAAACGGAAAGTTCAGGACATGGGCGAACTGATGGAGACCCTCACTAGGTATGCCGAGGCCGATGATACCAAGGATCCCGGCGAGGATGGTAAGGGTAACTCGCCCAAAAAGGGCGATTCGACAAAAAATCACACCCGTTTCCAGGGCCGCAACCGTCACAATCAGGGGACCAACGGCAAGCGTAGGCCACAGGAGGAGCCCTCGGATTTGGTTGCCAACACCAATGCCAATGACGGCAAAAAGAAGAATCGGGGTTTCAGTGGGAAAAGGCCGCGTAATTATGAAGAGCTACTCAAAGGCCCTTGCCTGCACCACGCCACGGCCGACGGCCCGGCGGGCCACTCTTGGGAGAACTGTTTCGTGATGCGAGAATTTCGGGCGGAGGCAATCAAGAAGAGCCAAAACGAAGATCCGAACCGGCGCCATGACCAACTCGCCGCGCCCAACCAAAGGCAGAACCCCTTCGGCGGCTTTCCCGAACAGGGAGCTCAGGGAGGCCCACAACCAGGCGGCGGCCAGTACCCGGTGCACCACCAGCGGCGGTACAACCCGCCGGGAGTTTTCCAGCAGCCGCCCCCACAGGGGGCTCCACAGGACCAGGATGACAACGGGGGCTTCCGCAACAATCCCAAACAGCTAAATAATGGGCAGTACCACGTTTTCACCACTAATGCTTGCAGGCGTGATAAAAAGGTAAATCACCGGGCGTACAGCGTAACTGAGCCAGCGATTCCCAGATATCTCCACTGGTCCGAGCAGACCATAACATGGAGTAGAGAGGATCACCCGCCAAGAATAGATAACCCGGGCGACTTGGCATTAGTCGTGGCTCCCCAAGTGGGGGGTTACACCCTGTCAAAGGTATTAATGGATGGTGGCAGCAGCATTAATATCCTATATTTCGATACCTTCCGGAGGATGAATCTATTGGAGAAAGACTTGATGCCTTCAACCACGGTTTTCCACGGCATTGTCCCGGGCAAGTCGGCTTATCCCATAGGCCGGGTCAGGCTCTCAGTAGCGTTTGGAACCGCACAGAATTACAGGTCGAAGTCTCTAATCTTCGAGGTGGTCAAGCTGAAAAGCCCGTACCATGTGCTGTTCGGCCGACCGGCTTACGCCCACTTCATGGCCCGCCCGTGCTACGTCTACCTCAAGCTCAAAATGCATGGTCCTAAAGGACCCATCACGATTGATGGAGATAGAAGAATCACCAAGGAGTGTGAGGAAGGGGACGCGGATTATGCGGAAGTCGCCTGTGCGGCGGAAGAGCTCAAACATCACCGGGCCAATGTTGACCTGACAGACATGTCACCACTCAATAAGCCGACTACAGATTCTGAGTCGCCCCTCAAGTTCAAACCGACGGATGATACTAAGACAATCGATTTTGTTCCTGGCGATTCATCCAAGCAGTTCATCATTGGGACGGGTCTGGACCCGAAATAGGAAAGCGCGCTCATCGAATTCATCCGTGAGAATCGGGACATCTTCGCATGGAAGCCCTCTGACATGCCGGGTGTACCGAGAGAATTCGTTGAGCACCATCTTAATATTGACCCAAAATGCAAACCTGTCCAACAGTACCTTCGCAGATTTAACGAGGAGCGACGCAAGGCGATTGGAGAAGAAGTCGCCCGTCTTTTAGCCGCTGGGTTCATCGTGGAAGTCTTTCACCCCAAATGGCTAGCTAACCCGGTGTTAGTACTCAAGAAGAATGGCACTTTCCGTATGTGTATTGACTATACGGACCTCAACAGAGCTTGCCCCAAAGATCCTTTCGCTCTTCCCCGCATCGACCAAATCATTGACTCGGTGGCGGGATGCGAACGATTGTGCTTTTTGGACGCCTATTCAGGTTATCACCAGATCAAGATGGCCGTGGAAGATCAGGAGAAGACGGCCTTCATAACCCCCTTCGGGGCCTTTTGCTATGTGTCCATGCCTTTCGGACTCAAGAGCGCGGGGGCGACTTATCAACGCTGCATACAGAATTGTCTTCATAACCAAATTGGCCGCAACGTCCATGCTTACGTTGACGACATTGTCATCAAGACCCGCCGGGGGGAGACACTTTTGGAAGACCTTAAGGAAACCTTTGATAATTTACGAGTATATCAGATGAAGCTAAATCCTACCAAGTGCGTTTTTGGTGTACCTGCAGGAAAATTACTGGGTTTCTTGGTATCGGAGCGCGGCATCGAGGCTAACCCGGACAAAATTGAAGCGGTTACCTCTCTCGGGAAGCCGACGAATGTTAATCAAGTTCAGCGACTGGCGGGCCGCATTGCGGCTCTAAGTCATTTCGTGAGCCGCCTTGGGGAAAAGGCGATTCCTCTTACCAATTGTTGAGGAAATCCGACCGATTCGTATGGACAGATGAGGCAGACGAGGCGCTTCAGGCCTTGAAACATCAATTGGTTAACCCGCCGGTCCTGGCAGCCCCAACTGAAAAGGAACCCATGCTCCTGTATATCGCGGCAAATTCCAAAGCGGTCAGCGTGGCTGTGGTCGTCGAAAGGAAGGAGGAAGGAAAGGAATATCCGGTGCAACGTCCGGTATACTTTATCAGTGAGGTGTTAACTCTTTCCAAGCAGCGATACCCGCATTGGCAGAAACTAGTCTATGGGGTGTTCATGGCAAGTTGAAAGCTTAAACATTATTTCCAGGAGCACCCGATCACTGTGGTCAGTTCCGCCCCCCTCGGTGACGTCATCCAAAATCGGGAGGCAACAGGGCGAATCGCCAAATGGGCAATAGAGCTTGGGTCTCATCACATACAATATACCCCCCGCACAGCCATCAAATCCCAGGCACTAGTTGATTTCGTTAACGATTGGACGGAACTTCAGGTTCCGGAAGATCGGCCTGACCTTACCTATTGGACTATTTACTTTGATGGATCCAGGTAGGTGGAGGGCTCGGGGGCTGGTGTGGTGTTGATATCCCCTCAAGGAGATAAGTTCTGCTATGTTCTCCGGCTCATGTTTCCCTGCACAAATAATGCGGAGGAATATGAAGCTCTGCTTCACGGTTTGCGACTGGCAAAAGAGATGAACCTAACCCGAGTCAGATGCTTTGGGGATTCAGATTTGGTGGCGCAACAGGTTTCGGGTACCTGGGACTCTCGGGATCCTATGATGGCGGCTTACAGGCGAGCTGTATCTGATGTGGCGGGCTATTTTCATGGATATCAGGTGGATCATGTTGATCGGCGACTCAATGAAGCAGTTGATGCCCTCTCGCGACTCGGCTCACAGAGAAAACCGGTCCCCCCTAATGTTTTTTTGGATATCTTGCATAAACCGTCTGTGACTATACCCACGGAGGAGGAGTTGGCGATACCAGATCCCGAGTCTCAGCTTGTAGCGGCTCTCCATGTCACTCCGGACTAGGCTCTTCCTTATCTGGCTTATCTCACTCGCGGCGAGTTACCCACCGACGAAGTTTTGGCTCGCCAAATCGTTCGACGTAGCAAATCCATGGTCATCATTAATGGCGAGTTATATAAACGAAGTGCTTCTGGGGTCTTTCAGCGGTGTGTTTCCTCCGAGGAAGGATGCGTAATCCTAAATGACATTCATTCTGGAGACTGCGGGCATCACGCCGGGTCACGTTCTTTGGTATCAAAGGCTTTTCGACATGGTTTCTTTTGGTTGACGGCTCATGCAGATGCAGAAGACATAGTACGGCGGTGCGAGGGGTGCCAACGATATGGAAGACAGGCTCATGTGCCGGCTCAAGAATTGAGGATGATTCCCATTACTTTGCCTTTCGCGGTCTGGGGGCTGGACATGGTCGGTCCCTTTAAAATGTCCTCTAACAAGAAAACTCACTTATTGGTGGCAGTTGATAAGTTCACTAAATGGGTTGAGGCGGAACCTGTTGGAGCTTGCGATGCGGAGACCGCGGTCAAATTTCTGAAAAAGCTGATTTTCCGTTTTGGATATCCGCACAGTATTATCACGGACAATGGTACTAACTTGTCCCAAGGAGCAATGCTGGATTTTTGTCGTCGAGAACATATCCGGCTTGATGTTTCTGCAGTTGCTCACCCGCAGTCCAACGGGCAAGCAGAGCGGGCGAATCAAGAAGTCTTGCGAGGGATTAAACCTCGGCTCATGGTTCCCTTGGAAAGGACTCCAGGGTGTTGGGTTGAAGAATTACCTTCGGTATTGTGGAGCATTCGGACCACCCCGAATCGATCCACGGGGTTCACTCCTTTCTTTTTGGTCTATGGAGCAGAAGCTGTCCTCCCTACTGACATAAGACATGATTCTCTTAGAGTCGCCGCATATGTGGAACAAGATAATGAGTTGGCGCGTCAGGATTCCTTGGATGCCTTGGAAGAGGCGCGTGACCTGGCTGCGGCTCGTTCGGCTATCTATGAGCAAGATCTGCGGCGTTATCATAGTCGGGTTAAGAGTCGGACTTTTCAGGAGGGCGACTTGGTACTTCGTCTGATACAAGATCGGGCAGGCATGCACAAGATATCACCCCCTTGGGAAGGGCCGTTCGTCATCAGCAAGAACCTCCGCAATGGCTCTTACAATTTGATGGATCTTCGGCCTAACCGATCGACTACAAAGGCTCAGTCAACTCGCCCCTGGAATATTGCTCATTTGCGGCCTTACTACACTTGAGCTCTTAAAGCTCCACGCTTTGTAAGTTTTTCAGTTTCAATATGAAGTAATAAAACACTCTCCGACTTGGGGGCTTCTTCATTGAAAAGTGCAATTTGTGTCATCCTGTTGCGACCTTATGAGCCGACAGAACATGCATTTAGGGTGGGTGCACGAGCTTTCTGAATCGCCTCCCCCTGTCGCGACCTTATGAGCCGACAAAACCTGCATTTAGGGTGGGTGCACGAGCTTTCTGACTCGCCTCCCCCTGTCGCGACCTTATGAGCCGACGAAACCTGCATTTAGGGTGGGTGCACGAGCTTTCTGACTCGCCTCCCCCTGTCGCGACCGTATGAGCCGATGAAACCTGCATTTAGGGTGGGTGCACGAGCTTTCTGACTCGCCTCCCCCTGTCACGACCTTATGAGCCGACGAAACCTGCATTTAGGGTGGGTGCACGAGCTTTCTGACTCGCCTCCCCCTATCGCGACCTTATGAGCCGACGAAACCTGCATTTAGGGTGGGTGCACGAGCTTTCTGACTCACCTCCCCCTGTCGTGACCGTATGAGCCGACGAAACCTGCATTTAGGGTGGGTGCACGAGCTTTCTGACTCGCCTCCCCCTGTCGCGACCTTATGAGCCGACGAAACCTGCATTTAGGGTGGGTGCACGAGCTCTCTGACTCGCCTCCCCCTGTCGCGACCGTATGAGCCGACGAAACCTGCATTTAGGGCGGGTGCACGAGCTTTCTGACTCGCCTCCCCCTGTCGCGACCGTATGAGCCGACGAAACCTGCATTTAGGGTGGGCGCACGAGCTTTCTGACTCGCCTCCCCCTGCCGCGACCTTATGAGCCGACGAAACCTGCATTTAGGGTGGGTGCACGAGCTTTCTGACTCGCCTCCCCCTGTCACGACCATATGAGCCGACGAAATTACTCTTATTATGATTTAATCTTGAAGGTTTTTACCCTTTCTGCATACTTGTTGAAACTACTTGTAGTTCATTTGTTTTCACAGATGATGTGTTTAAAGTTTAAGACAGGAGGGTGCTAAGATTTGTTTCATCCTTGGCGGATTAAGCATTATAGAAGATTCTGATAAAGGCGGATCAAATATTTCAAATCGCCTTAAAAAGCAATATAAGGGTTTTTCTCGCAGAAGATATCATCAAAAAATAGTATTGACTATTACATGGCTCGTGGGCCAAATTCAGGAAAGTCTACTTTGCTAAATCCTGGCGTGAGCTCTGACCAACTTCGATTTGTAAATCGCCCAATACCCAATTGCACCTGGCCAAAGCAGCAAAGTCGTCTTCGCCGGTCAAAATTGATGCCAAGTCTGCTTCCCAGTCGAAAGGGTTCTTGGGTCGCCAAGGAATTAGGTTGGTCACCACGAAGGTTGGCAGGCTGACTTTCTTATTCTTACTGTCATAAGCCGCCTGATACTTCGTTAAATCAAGGCTTGCGGCGAGTCGAGTTGCAGCCAGCCGAGAATCCTTGACAACTTTCTGGTAATCCTCTTCAACAAACTCCGATCCATCGTCTTTAAGCTGAGGGAAGCCAGCGGCTACTTCTTCTAAATTGATCTCCGGGGCATACGCTAAGCAGCGACTCAGGGGAGTTAGGACACCTTTCCGGGCGGCTGACCGAGTTAACTCGCCAATCTGGGGAGGAAGTGTGGACAGACATCCAAGTACCTTCTTGATGGAAGTAATAGGCTCTTTGGCACCCATTACAGCTTTGACGGTCAACACACTGCCTGTGTACAGTTGCTCTGTCAGCGTATAAATCGCCTTCAGCATCAACACACAGTCTTCTTACAGGTTGGCGATTCTTGGACCTGGAATTTGATAATTAGCAACTTAACATCAGAAATTTGAGTACGAAAGAAGGAGCGGATAAGGTTGAAGATTTAGGTAAGGCTTACCAAAGATGGCTTGCGTCATGTTAGAGATATGACGTTTTAAGCCGGATAACTCCTGTTGAACAGTCGCCAGCTTCGCTTCAGCTTTCTCTGCTCTCTTCAAAGCGGCGTTTTGGTCAGCTTGAGTTTTTTCTAACTCGGCTTTAAGTTTTTCCAGTTCGGCCAGAGCCAATTTATACTTCTCTTCCGACTGAGTTCGGGCGTCTTGTTGTTCAGCTAAGTTTTTCCTTAAATCGCCCAGCGCCATTTCGGTCTGAGCAAGGTTTTTCTATTGAAAGTTTAAAGTAAAGACAAGTCTCAGAATTACTGCAAGGCAATATCCCTAACACTTGGGGGCTAATGTATAATTTTGTGAGGAGAAATTATACAGAATTCAAGACCCGACTCATCTTTTTTATTGATGACCCGGCCCTTGGGGGTTACTGGTCGCGAAGCTTTTTCTAAATTTTCAAGACCCGGCTCATCTTTTTTATTGATGACCCGGCCCTTGGGGGTTACTGGTCGCGAAGCTTTTTCTAAATTTTCAAGACCCGGCTCATCTTTTTACTGATGACCCGGCCCTTGGGGGTTACTGGGAATAGTATAAGTATAACAAAGTTTACCTCATGCTTGTTGTTTAACATCTTTATCAGATTTCTCTCCATCTCATAGCTCGCCTCCAGGCGACTTGCAAAGCCAGAACAGAGTTCCTTAAATTCCAGATTTGCATAGTCGGAAAGTTTCGCCTTAGAGAGCCCAGACTCAGGAATGACCTGAGAGGAGGATGCTACATGTTTGGACAAAACTATCGCTGCCGGCTTGGAAAAGCCAGAGCCAGTAATGACTACAGCATCTGGGTCTTCTGTTGTCATCAATGGGTTCGGCAATTTAGAGGCATCCATTGTTTCTTTCGGCGACTCAGGAAGACCCACATGAATCGCAGGCTCAGCATGATCCGGATCGTCTTGAGTCGGAGTTGATTTCTTGGGAGGTTCTGAAGTTGTATCAGGAATTGATCCACTGGTTTTCCTTTTCTTGGCTTGTGCCCTAACCAAAGGGAATAAGCACGTTAAGGAATTGAAAAGATCATTATTCTCAAAAGTCAAAGCAAGAGACTTACCCCGGAACTCGAATCATCGGCGGAAGTGTTGACATCACTGAGTCGCCGGAAGTGGGAGGAGAATTCTGCAAGAGTTATATATTAATAATACAGGCGGGTTACAAATGTGATCCAAAGAAGCACGAATAATGGTTACTCATAAAAGTACCTCGCTTGGCTTTCTTTTGTTCGTTGCTGGTAAACCGGATATCAGATCGCCAGAGTGACTTCGTGTCTTCCGGTTTGAGGCGTGCTGTGTTTTCTTCAGTAAGAAATTTGGGTCCAAATGAGCATTTGGATGTGAGAAGGGGACTTTCCCACATATTCGCCGGGCCGGCTTAGGTGGAGAAGGAGATGAATCGGAGGAAACATAAATTACCTCAACAGAGTCTTCTTGGCTTTCGTTATCTTCATTCTATTACAAGGAGAAAGAAAGATATAAATATGAGGTCAAAAGTGATAAGTGGCGAGTGAAAAGATGACGGATTTGTACCTGTGAAAGTGCATCGCCGACTTGAGATTCGTCGACTTCAGATGGCTCGGCCGCAGGAGATTTACCTTTGCCCTTGGCTTTCTTAGAGGGCGGCTTAGCAGTTTTCATGGCTTGCTTTTTAGGTCTCCTGGACCAGAATTTATCGCCTTTCTGGAAAGGAACATAATATGAAATCATGATAGCAATAAAACAGAAGGGATAAAAATCAAGGGCGGGTCAGTTTTGGTTACCTTGGGCGCCGGGTTAATCTTGCAAAAGGGCTTAAGGCCGATTTGGCCGCACTTTCCTGCAGGCTCACCGGTCAGCTTTTTGATGATGGCAACAATGTCTTTTTCTGTTAATGCTGTGTGAAAGTAGCATTGAGGGTGATCGAGAGTGCCGTCGAACTCACACATCAGACCATCTCGGCGGCTCAGAGGAAGAATCCGCCATTTGACCCAGCAGCGGATCAGGTCAACCCCGGTAAGACCATTGTTCGTCAGGGATCTCAGTTCAGATAATATTGGGATGAACTCCGACTCTTCTTCCTCGGTAAGTTTGTCTGGGAGCTTGAAGTTGACCGGAAGGCGGGTTGGCCTGTAACCCAGAAGCTTATTCTCGCCAGCAGGGGACGTCTCTTGACAATAAAACCAAGATTCGCCCCAGCCCTTGGGATGGCTAGGCATGATGAGTGAAGGGAACGGACTATCCCTACGGCGCTGGACGTTGACGCCGCCGAGTTCCAAACTGGGCCATTGTGGAATTCCGTCTAGCGATTCAGATGAAAAAAATGCCAGAATAGAGGGACAGAAGGCTCGATTCACAGATACGCTTCGCAAAGAACTTGGAACTGGCTCAAATTGCTTATGGAATTGGGTCCCAGATCCTGGAGTCGGACGTTCATGAAGGTCAAAGCGTCCCTAAAGAATTTCGACCCGGGCGGCTTAAAACCCCGTTCCAAATGTTCAACAAAAACTACTATTTCCCCTTCTTTGGGGTTAGGGAGATCTTCTCCCAACCCGGTGCGCCATCCAATGACATCTTGAGGATCCAAACAGCCCGCTTTCACGTAATTAGCTAAAACAGCGTCATCAACCTTGGTAGGAAGCCAATCGCTCTTGAAGACGGCACCCATGCTACAAGTAGGTAAAAGTATGATATTACATATCTTGGACATCTGCTATATGAATCGGAATCGGTTCATGTTAACCCGCCAGACCAAGAGGCCGGGTTGGGTTGCTATGGCGACTTATGGAAGTAGGGTTATTCCCAAAGGCTATATTTCTGCGGATAGTAAAATCTATTCGTTCCAAAGCACTAAGGGGGGATGAAGGCTACAAACAGTTTTTTCGCAAACAGTAAATGAGGAATGGATCTGCCAAACAGATGTGAAAACCTACGAATATAACTGAGCACGAACAATTTATTATCAGGTGACGCCCCCCGTTTGGAGAAGACATTGTGTTCAAAAATTTGCGAGTACAACGGATAATTAAAATTATTCACGGCACTGGCTACCCTATCGGTGCTCGGACTGATCGATTCGAGGGAGATGAATAACTGTGAACGAAAAGCTTCGAAGTTACGGCAATGGCGGAAACACAAGCAAGGAATGAACCTACTCCTAAGAAGGTGAACGAAGGCCTAACCTGATGCTCTCGGTCAAAGAAGACCGGCGGTGACGGAGATCGTTGGAGAAGCGCGAGGGTCCCGACGAACGAAGAGATCTTCGGCGGCGGCGGAGCTCGAGTCGAGCAACGAGGTGGTCGGTGATGATGCGATGGACAATGGCGGCGGACGGATAGTCCGAGGTGCGAAGCTTGACGACGGCAACGGCTTGCGGGCGGCGCTGAGACTTCTCGGACGGGGGCGGAAGTTGCGACCGGCGGCGGAGCCCTCAGGAAGCGATGAGGCCTTTTTTGCTGCGATAATGGGGGGGGGGGACTGACGAGACTGGTAGGTGGCCAGCGCGAGCCCTGTCCCTTCCGTCTATTTATCAGGACGGGCGCTGGAATCGAGGCGCCGTGAGCGGGAACCGTTGGGGAATAAAAAAATTCGCCATGATGACGTCCAAAGATTTTGGGATAATGATGCACTAAAGATCCGTTGGGATTATGTTAATTTTCCCGAAGATTGAGGGATAAGAAGATGCCAACAGGAAATGGTTTGGCGACTCAAAGATTTTTTCGGTGCCAGATGGCGAGTTACAATTTCTGACGTATGGAGAAAGACGAAGGAGTGAATCGCCTTCAACTAAAGCGGAAGCATTGGCATGAAAGTTCAAGTCAATTTGGGGCCTAATGTTGGGGATATTTCTTATTAAGTGACCCGCCCAAGATGGGCCGGGTTACTAGTAAGGCGATTCATCCTTTGGGCTACTTGGGCTTCAGCCTGGGCGGTTCAAGGCCGCGGGACGGTTATGATTTCTGGAAGGTCTCCGGGTTTTGAAGGACGGCGACTTAGAGACTACGATGGTCACGGTTTGTAAGGAGGAAGGGACTCTTGTAAACCCTAAAGCCTCGACCTATATATAAAGGCGAGTCTTAAGGAGGAGGGGGGTTAGAAAATCATCGAGCGCTAGGTTGGGCGAGTTACGCCTCCCTTGTAATCGAATCCACATCAATACACACAAAGCAGGACGTAGGCTATTACCTCCGAACGAGGGGCCGAACCTGGGTAAATCGCCGTGTTCCTCCCGTTTAACCCCTTTGAGTCGCCACCAAGGTGCGATGGCTCCAATACTAAGTCCTTTCACGAGGACATCTGCCGTGACAAAATCACGACAGGTGGGGCGGCGAAGGGCCTCCTGGTTGCACGTCGCGCATATCGCGCCAACGCTGCTCCTCGTGCTCGATTGCGAACCAGATCTCCCAGAGGGGAGAGTCGGTCGTGTACACAGGGTCGCACCGTTGCTCGGGCGTCAGCTGCCGCCTACGGCGACTCACCTCCTCCGCGTGCATTGATATGTCTCCAATGTATCTATAATTTTTTATGGTTCCATGCTATTATCATGTCAACTTTGGATGTTTTATGTGCATGAGTATGCTATTTTATATCTTTTTTGGGACTAACCTATTAACTCAATGCCAAGTGCCAGTTTCTGTTTTTTTTCGTGTTTTTGACCTTTTCTAGAGAAAAATATTAAACGGAGTCCAAACGGAATAAAACATGCGGGATGATTTTTTCCATAATAGAAGATACGCAGGGGACTTGAGAACCAAGGCAGGAGACCTCGGGGGAGGTCACAAGCCCCCTAGCCGCGGCCTGGGGGGGGGGGCTGGCAGGCTTGTGGGCCACACGTGCCTCCTTTGCCCTACCCCTTTTGCCTATAAATTCTCTAAAAAATCTAAAACCACCGAAGAGAGCCACGAAAATACTTTTCCGCCGCCGCAAGCTTCTGTCTCCGCAAGATCCCATCTGGGGACCGTTCTGGTGCCCTGCCGGAGGGGGGATTCAAACACGGAGGGCTTCTTCATCAACACCATTGCCTCTCCGATGATGCGTGAGTAGTTCACCACAGACCTTCGGGTCCATAGCTAGTAGCTAGATGGCTTCTTCTGTCTCTTGGATCTTCAATACAAAGTTCTCCATGATCTTCATGGAGATCTATCCGATGTAACTTTCTTTTGCGGTGTGTTTGTCGAGATCCGATGAATTGTGGATTTATGATCAGATTATGTATGAATATTATTTGAGTCTCCTTTGATCTCTTATATGCATGATTTCGTATCCTTGTAATTCTCTTCGAGTTATGGGTTTCGTTTGGCCAAGTTGATCTATAATTCTTGCAATAGGAGAAGTGCTTGGTTTTGGGTTCATACCGTGCGGTGTCCTCACCTAGTGACAGAAGGGGTAGCGAGGCACGCATCGTGTTGTTGCCACTAAGTGTAAAAAGATGGGGTTTATATCATATTGCATGAATTTATCCCTCTATATCATGTCATCTTCCTTAAGGCGTTACTCTGTTTGTTATGAACTCAATACACTAGATGCATGCTGGACAGCGGTTGATGTGTGGAGTAATGGTAGTAGATGCAGAAAGTATCGGTCTACTTGTCTCGGACGTGATGCCTATATGTATGATCATTGCCTTAGATATCATCATGACTTTGCGTGATTCTATCAATTGCTCGACAGTAATTCGTTCACCCACCATAATACTTGCTATTATCAGAGAAGCCTCTAGTGAACACTATGGCCCCCGAGTCTAATTCACATCATATTTTCAGATCTACAAACTTACTTTGTTGCACTTTTCACCTTCAGATCTCACCTTGCAAATAATCGTGAAGGGATTGACAACCCATTTATAGCGTTGGGTGCAAGTATGTTTGTTTTTGCGGAGGTACATTGGTGCCTCATCTTGATACTCCTACTAGATTGATACCTTGGTTCTCAAACTTTGGGAAATACTTATCGCTACTGTGCTGCATCACCCTTTCCTCTTCAAGGGAAAAACCAACGCAAGCTCAAGAGGTAGCAAGAAGAATTTCTGGCGCCGTTGCCGGGGAGTATTCAAAGTGAAGCATATCCAAGTAACTATCGCAAACTCATCTCTTGCATTTATATTATTTTCCTTTTGCCTCTCGTTTTCCTCCCCCCCCCCCACTTCTGAAAAAACAAAATTTACAAAAATATTTGCCTTTTTAATTCGCCCTTTTCTTTCGCTTGCTTTCTGTTCGCTTGTGTGCTTGTGTGCTTGCTGAGTCACCATGACTGAAAACACCATATTGTGTGACTTCTGGAATACTAATAATAATGATTTTATTAGTACTCCGATTGCTCCCGCCACTAGTGCGAAATCATATGAAATCAATGTTGCCTTGCTAAATCTTGTTATGAAAGAGCAATTTTCCGACCTTCCCAGTGAAGATGCCGCATCCCATCTTAATACCTTCATTCAGTTAAGCGATATTCAAAAGAAGAAATATGTGGATAATGATGTGATTAAATTGAAGCTATTTCTGTTCTCATTACGAGATCGAGCAAAAACTTGGTCTTCATCTTTACCCAAAAATAGTATTGATTCTTGGAACAAGTGTAAAGATGCTTATATTTCCAAGTATTTTCCTCCGGTTAAGATTATCTCTCTCCGTAATGATATCATGAATTTTAAGCAACTAGATGATGAACATGTCGCACAATCTTGGGAGAGAATGAAATTGATGATTAGAAATTGTCCCGCTCATGGCCTGAGTCTTTGGATGATTATACAAATCTTCTATGCTGGTCTGAATTTTGCTTCTAGAAATATCTTGGATTCCGCCTCTGGTGGAACTTTCATGGAAATCACACTAGGATAAGCCACAAAACTCCTAGATAATATCATGACAAACTATTCTCAATAGCACACTGAAAGGTCACCTACTAGTAAAAGAGTGCATGCTATAGAAGAAATTAACTCTTTGAGTGCTAAGATGGATGAGTTAATGAAGTTGTTTGCTACTAAAGGTGCTCCTCTAGATCCAAATGATATGCCTTTGTCTTCCTTGATTGAGAATATCAATGAGAGCTTGGATGTTAATTTTGTTGGTAGGAATAATTTTGGCAACAACAATGCTTATAGAGGTAACTTTATTCCTAGGATTTTTCCTAGTAATCCCTCTAATAACTTTGGCAATTCCTAAAACATTGCTCATGGAAATTACAATAAATTACCCTCTGATCTTTAGAGTAATATTAAAGAGTTTATCAACTCGCAAAAGATTCTCAATGCGTCCATAGAAGAAAAACTGCTCAAAATTGATGACTTGCCTAGGACCGTTGATAGAATGTCTCTTGATATTGATGCTTTGAAATTGAGATGTGCTCCTCCCAAGATTAATATGGATGAAACTTTGAAAGCTATGCGTGTTTCCATGAATGGGAGTAAAGAAAGAACCGCCCAAATTCGTGCTAGACATGAATGGCTTAAAAAGGCGTGTTCTCGTGATGAGAATCACGAAGATCTAAAAGTGCTTGGTGTGACTCCTATTGAATCCTTGTTTTCTAATGTCAATCCTAATGATGATGGGGCTGGATATGAATCCACTTTGGTTGAGAAACGCCCCAATGATTCAGAGTCTATTTATCTTGATGCTAAAAGCACTGAAAGTGGAGTAGAGGATATCAAAACTCTAAGTAGTGATGAAATTACTACTTTGGATTTGAAGGAATTTAATTATTATAGTTGCTCTTTGATTTAATTTATTTCCTTGATGCAATCCGTGCTAAACTCTCCACATGCTTATAGCCAAAATAAGGTTTTACCGATCATATCGTTGATGCTATGATGAAACCTCTTGAAGAGAAACTTGAGTTGGAGATATCTATTCCTAGAAAACTTCATGATGAGTGGGAACCTACTATCAAAATCAAGATTAAAAACTATGAATGCAATGCTTTGTGTGATTTGGGTGCTAGTGTATCAGGCATAGTATCATCAGGCATAGCATCTCTAGCAGTATCAGGCATAGCATCAGGCATAGTATCATTAGGCATAGTATCAAGCATAGCATCTCTAGCAGTAGCATCATAAGCATCATCAAGCACATGCGACATATCAAGATTTCTAGTAGGAGGTGATGTCGCAAAACTACTCATAACTAAAGGTGAATCAAGTGCAGAGCTAGATAGCAATTCCTTACCTCCCCTCGTAGTTGAGGGCAAGACTTTGGTCTTCGGATCCTTCAGATTCTTCATAGTGATCAGCAGATATAAATCCCAAGTGACTCAGAGAATATAGCAATACCTCCCCGGCAACGGCGCCAGAAAAATGCTTGATGTCAACTATTCTTCCCCTTTGCAACGGCACGAGAAGAATGCTGCTAGCACTCTACGGCAATCGAAATTAGAAGAATGTTGTTGACGGCCCACAAGTGCATGGAATCGTAGCAGTTTTCGAGGGTAGAGTATTCAACCCAAATTTGCTGGTTCGCATGATGGCAGGTGAGAGAATAGTCTCAAGTATTAGTAGCTGAATATGTCAGATTCAACCACACCTGAAAGATTAGTATCTGCAAGCAAAGTAGTGACAACAAAGTAGCGAGTAACGACAGTGGCAAGGAACAACGGTAGTGACAGCAGTAGCAAGTAGCAATAGTAGCAAGCAACAACAGTAGCAACAGTAGCAGCAGAGCAAGACAAATAACAACAATAGTAGCAGCAGCAGAGCAAGACAAGTAACATCAGTAGCAACAGTAGTAGCAGCACAGTAGGACAAACTCGTAGGCAATGGGTCGGTGATTTGTTTGGATGAAATTCATCATGCAAGAGTTATAACACGGAGAGATATGTGGCTAGCTCCCATTCGTCAATGTGATGTAGGCATGCATTCCGTGTGTCATCATACGTGCTTAGGGAAAAGAACTTGCATGACATCTATTGTCCATCCCTCCCGTGGCAGCGGGGTCCAAAAGGAAACTACGGGATATTAAGGTTCTCCTTTTAATAAAGAACCGGACCAACGCATTAGAACTTGGTGAACACATGAACTCCTCACACTATGGTCATCACAGGGAGTGGTTTCGGTTATTGTCACTCCAGGGTTGCCGGATCATAACACATAGTAGGTAACTACAACTTGCAAGATGGGATCTAAAACACACATATATTGGTGACAACATAATAATTTCAGATCTGAAATCATGGCACTCGGGCCCTAGTGACAAGCATTAAGCATGGAAAAGTAGTAGCAACATCAATCTCAGAACATAGTGGATAATAGGGATCAATCCCCATCAAAACTAACTCGATTACATGATAGATCTCATCCTACTCATCACCGCCCAGCGAGCCTACGAATAGATTACTCACGAACGACGAAGAGCTTCATCGAATTGGAGAGGGAAGAAGGTTGATGATGACGATGGCGATGATTTCCCCTCTCCGGAGCCCAATACGGACTCCAGATCTGCCCTCGAGATGAAGAACAGGTGGTGGCGGCGCCTCCGTATCGCAAACGCGGCGAAAACTTCTCCTTTTATTTTTTCTGGGACGAAAGGGGACTTATAGACCTGAGGTTATGGGCGGCAGAGCCATGTGGGCCCCACAAGCCTGCCCACCGCCACCAGGGGGGTGGTGGCGGAGCCAGGACTTGTGGCCCACTGGCCCACCCCCTCGGGTGGAACTTGGCGCAGATATTTTTTATATTTTCCAAAACTGCTCCCCGTAGATTTTCAGGACGTTCGGAGAACTTTGATTTCTACACAAAAATAACACCAATGCAATTCTGCTGAAAACAACGTCAGTCCAGGTTAGTTCCATTCAAATCATGCAAATTAGAGTTCAAAACAAGGGCAAAAGAGTTTGGAAAAGTAGATACGATGGAGACGTATCACTAGTCTTGGTGATGGTTGTTTGATCCTGCTGGAAAAAGACAGAAACATTTCGCTCACGGGATTCTTTTCCATTTTTATTCAGAAAGAGCTTTTGAGTTGATTCTTTTTGCTGCTGGTTTATATGCCTTGTGCCCAGGCAGTCGTAAGTTTTCAGAATTTTTGAGGTACGAGAAGTATACGAAGTATACAGATTGCTAGAGGCCGGTCTATTTTTGACAGATTTTGTTTTTGTTGAGTTGGTTGCTTGTTTTGATGAAACTCTGGATAGTATCGGGGGGGTACTAGCCATGGAAAAGTGAGAATACAGTAATCTAACACCAATATGAATAGAAATGAAGTTTGCTAAAGTACCTAAAGAGGTGGTAGTTTGTTTTCTTGTGCTAATTATATCACGAGTTTCTGTTTAAGTTTTTTGTTGTGAAGTTTTCAAGTTTTGGGTGATGTCCTCATGGGCAAAGGGTTAAAGAGTGGAAACAGCTCAAGCTTGGGGATTCCCAAGGCATCCCAAGCCAAATTCAAGGACACCAAAAAGCCTAAGCTTGGGGATGCCCTGGGAAGGCATCCCCTCTTTTGTCCTCAATCCATCGGTAACATTACTTGGAGCTATATTTTTATTCACCACATGATATGTGTTTTCCTTGGAGCGTCTTGTATCGTAGGAGTCTTTTCTTTTTGTTGTGTCACAATCATCCTTGCTGCACACCTTTTGAGAGAGACATGCACTCATCGTGAATTTGCTAGAATGCTCATCGTACTTCACTTATATCTTTTGAGCTAGATAATTTTTCTCTATGTGCTTCACTTAGATCTTTTAGAGCACGGCGGTGCGTGACTTGGTAGTTGGTTTGTGCTATGAAAGTAGTCCCAAAGGTGATAGGTACCCAAAGAGGATGCAAAAAACTTCTATCTTCATGTGCATTGAGTAGAAAGAGAAGTCTGATTCCTCTCAATTAGTTTTGAGACGTGGATTTGGTAATATTTAGAGTTATGTTAGTAGGGTGTTGTGAATCTAAAAATAGTTGTGTTGAAGTTACTGATTCCCCTAACATGCACGTATGGTGAGCCGCTATGTTAGTAAGTCGGAGCATAATTAATCTATTGATTGTCATCCTTTGTGTTGTGGTCGGGATCGCGTGATGGTTAAGACCTACCAACCCTTCCCCTAGGAGTATGCATTTAGCACTTTGTTTTGATTACTAATAAAAACTTTCGCAACAAGTATGTGAGTTCTTCATGACTAACGTGAGTCCATGGTATAGATGCACTTTCACCCTCCACCATTGCTGGCCTCTCTAGTACCGTGCAATTTTCGCCGGTGCACAAACCAACCATATGCCTTCCTCAAAACAGCCACCATACCTACCTACTATGGCATTTTCATAGCCATTCCGAGATATATTGCCATGCAACTCCCACCATTCTGTCTCACGACTTGTGCCGTCACTCTCATATTGCCGTTGCATGATCATAAGATATCTAGCGAGATGTTTCAACGTCATACGCCAAGCTAGGTCGTTGCACATCCCGGTACACCGCCGGAGGCATTTCCTATAGAGTCGTCATCATTCTAAGATTTGAGCTGTGAGTAAATAAAAGTGTGATGATCATCATTATTAGAGCATTGTCCCATGTGAGGAAAAAAGAGAGGCCAAAGTTTCCCACATAAAAAAAGAGAGAGAAAAAAAGAGGCCAAAGAGCCCAAATAAAAAAAAGAGAAAAAGAGAGAAGGGACAATGCTACTATCTTTTTTCCACACTTGTGCTTCATAATAGCACCATGTTCTTTATGATTGAGAGCCTCCTGTTTTATCACCAAAATATGCTAGTGGGAATTTTCATTATATAACTTGGCTTGTATATTCCAAGGATGGGTTTCCTCAAATTGCCCTAGGTCTTCGTGAGCAAGCAAGTTGGATGCACACCCACTAGTTCTCCTTTTGAGCTTTCACATACTTATAGCTCTAGTGCATCCTTTGTATAGCAATCCCTACTCATTCACATTGATATCTATTAATGGGCATCTCCATAGCCCTTTAATACGCCGAGTCAATGTGACCATCTCCTCCTTTTTGTCTCACAACCACCACCACACTCTATTCCCCCTATAGTGCTATATCCATGGCTCACGCTCATGTATTGCATGAGAGTTGAAAAAGGTTTGAGAAAGTAAGAATGCGAAAACAATTACTTGGCCAATACCGGGGTTGTGCATGATTTAAATTAGTTGTGTGAGGATGATGGAGCATAGCTAGACTATATGATTTTGTAGGGATAACTTTCTTTGGCCTTGTTATTTCGAAAGTTCATGATTACCTTGCTAGTTTGCTTGAAGTATTATTGTTTTCATGTCAATAGCAAACTATTGTTTTGAATCTTACGGATCTGAACATTCATGTCACATGAAAGAAGTTAAAAAGGACAACTATGCTAGGTAGCATTCCACATCAAAAATTCAGTCTTTATCACTTCCCTACTCGAGGACGAGCAGGAGTTAAGCTTGGGGATGCTTGATACGTCTCCAACGTATCTATAATTTTTGATGGTTCCATGCTATTATCTTGTCAAACTTTGGATGTTTTGTATGCCTTTTATATATTTTTTGGGACTAAATTATTAACTCAGTGTCAAGTGCCAGTTCCTGTTTTTTCCGTGTTTTTGACCCTTTTCAGAGGAGGATTTTAAACAGTGTCCAAACGGAATAAAACTTCCGAAAAGATTTTTTCCGGAACAGAAGATACGCACGAGACTTGAGAACCAAGGCAGGGGCCACTAGGGGACCCCACAAGCCCCCTAGGCGCGACCAGGGGGGCCGTGCCTAGCAGGCTTGTGGGCCCCCTCTCGCTCGTCTACCCTACCTCTTACGCCTATAAATTCAGAAAAATTCCAAAACTGATGAGGAGATCCATGAAAATACATTTTCGCTGCCGCAAGCTTCTGTCTCCACAAGATCCCATCTGGGGCACGTTCTGGTGCCCTGCCGGAGGGGGTCGGATACGGAGGGCTTCTTAATCAACACCATGACCTCTCCGATGATGCGTGAGTAGTTCACCATAGACCTTCGGGTCCATAGCTAGTAGCTAGATGGCTTCTTCTCTCTCTTGGATCTTCAATACAAAGTTATCCATGATCTTCATGGAGATCTATCCAATGTAATCTTCTTTTGCGGTGTGTTTGTCGAGATCCGATGAATTGTGGATTTATGATCAGATTATCTATGAATCTTATTTGAGTTTCTTCTGATGTCTTATATGCATGATTTCATATCCTTGTAATTCTCTTCGAGTTGTGGGTTTTGTTTGGCCAACTTGATCTATGATTCTTGCAATGGGAGAAGTGCTTGGTTTTGGGTTCATACCATGCAGTGACCTCACCCAGTGACAGAAGGGGTAGCGAGGCACGCATCGTGTTGTTGCCATCAAGGGTAAAAAGATGGGGTTTTCATCATCGGTTTCAGTTTATCCCTCTACATCATGTCATCTTGCTTAAAGTGTTACTCTATTCGTCATGAACTCAATACACTAGATGCATGCTGGATAGCGGTCAATTTGTGGAGTAATAGTAGTAGATGCAGAAAGTATCGGTCTACTTGTCTCGGACGTGATGCCTATATGTATGATCATTGCCTTAGATATCGTCACCACTTTGCGCGGTTCTATCAATTACTCGACAGTAATTTTTCACCCACCGTATTATTTGCTATTTGGAGAGAAGCCTCTAGTGAACACTATGGCCCTCGGGTCTACTTCACACCATATTTTCAGCCTTCCAATTTTACTTCGTTGCACTCGCCGTCAGATCTCACTTTGCAATCAATCTTGATGGGATTGACAACCCCTTTATAATGTTGGGTGCAAGCTCTTTTGTGTTTGCGCAAGTACTCTAGACTTCGCGCGATTCTCTACTGGATTGATACCTTGGTTCTCAAACTGAGGGAAATACTTACTGCTCCTGTGCTGCATCGCCCTTTCCTCTTCAAGGGAAAAACCAACGCAAGCTCAAGAGTCAGCAAAAGGATTTATGTTGCCGTAGCAATGATCATTGCCGTGAAAATGACATAACTTGCCCAATAGTAATTTGTTTACCCACCATATGTTGCTTTCATGAGAGATGCCACTAGAGAACACTATGACCCCCTGGTCTATTCACTTATATATTCAGAAAACTTATATTTTCTTTGCTGCTATTATTGTTATTTTATTTTATTTTGCAAGTTACAATTATCTACACACCTTATTTGTTTGCAAATAACGAGATTAAGGGGATTGACAACCCTCTTGCCCGCATTGGGTGCAAGTTGTTTGCTCTTTTATGTGCAGCCGCTGAAGACGATTGATGGTTGATATTCCTATTGGTTCGATAAACCTTTGTTTCTTAATCGAGGGAAATACTTACCCGCATTGTGTTGTGATTACCCCTTCTCTTCACGAAAAACCTAACACGGATCACAAGTATCAAGAGTTACATTGACGCGCTAAATTTTACAGCTTGTGCTAAAGCTACATACGTCCGCACACACTAAAACGCTATTTCAGAGCCCAAAAATTTAACATGTCGAGCTACCGCGTATCTGTTGGAGATGGTATAACGCCGGATGCAACGCCGAATAAAATGAACAACTTTTACGCTTCAATCCTTATACGTGGAAAACACATGGAATTAAAGCATGAATTTATATATTATTTTATATTGCTCCGGAAGATAGTATGATCTCAAATTATCCTTTGCACATGTCATTTTTATAGAGATCCACCACACCAACCAACAACCCCAATGCCTAAATATTAGGTACCCACTACCTTCGGTCTCATCTTGATGTATACCCATTCTTTTGTCCGGCGGTCTTCCGCCTGTGGCCCTTCACCTACATGGTCTGTCATAAGTCGACACAAGAGTTGAGAGCAAGGGGAAGCAGAGCCGCTTTGGATTCTAAGACTTGGACACGTGTAGCATATTTGGAATAGTAGGCACTCGGGAATTTGTTCATTGACAATGTGTAAAAAGTGGTGTAACTAACCTAATTATGACCAACGCGGTAGGCATTATAGTTAGAAAGAGGTTTCCGAGTCGAGGTCCGATTGTTTAAGCGAAAGAGAGATGCACGTAGACGAAAAATAGATGTGTGCCTTGGGATTTTGTTTGCTCTGGAGCACTTCCCTAGCTATCTCAAAGGGTCCTCGCAAAACAAGCACTACAACATGACCCCCTATAGCAACAATTTCTTTGTGTATCTAAAGGTCCATATATGCATTGTTAGTGTCTTTACCAACGGTTTGGGATGTGTTGCCTTATCCAGTGTTGCTAGCGCATAATGCAACGCTTATACTTTTATTAGTAAAATGGACGTTGCAAGAGTACAACACATAAAACAAAGTTTTACAACACTTTTATATGTTGTACTTGATGTACATTAATCCATATCTAATTACTTGGCAATAGAGAATTTGCAACGCTTATTCTTCCCATCAATTAAATTAATGCTCCACATAATGGTTATAATTATCTAAATCAAATGAGAAACAAATAAAAGAATATACACATGGAAGGAAGAAATCATATAAAACTGTTGGATTACAATAGTGGATATTACAGGAGGAACATCATCCAAATGTGATGTATAATGAAAATATGTTCTTGAAAACAAAACTTAAATTGAAAGCATACATCCACATTCCTACAACTTAACAAATAACTTTACAGAGCAACATCATCCAACAGGAATATCATCCCTACTGACTTAACTAATACTAAAAGCATCCATCATCGTCATCACGAAACAGAACACCATCACCATCATTGAAGTATAGTTGCCTCATCCACATATATTCCGAATCTAGAAAGTAAATAAGAAAATGAATTGTTAACACACAATGCATTGAGATAATACAACTAGTGATACAGGCATGATGTTTCACATACAAAGGTTAAAAGCAATGCAACCTTTGTTTTTTTCTGCATTACCAAGAATATTATAAGTTTTGCGACTCTGTACCAAATCTTCAGTTTTCACAAGTGTCATATGAACATGCAGTGCCCGGAATTCATTTGTAGTTTCAGGACCATGAAGTTTAAATTTAGGATCAGAACTTACAACTAGAGAAAGGGCTAGGTCCTGGTTAATTGGAAGTGGAGACATGATACAAAGAAAAATAAGTATAAAGCCATGTAATTGCAACGATTAAATGATCAAACCTATTTATTAACGACACGATGTTATAGAGATGTAAACGAAACTTCAGTATATTTTAGGAATACAAATAGAAACACGACCACTCTACAATATGCTTGCAAGTTATCATCTTTCAAGAAATCAGGTCCAAATAAAAGAAATACAATAGGCGAAAGAGGTAGACGTACAATTACTAAGCTAAATAACAACCTTGGTGAAAACCTTTGTCTGATCTTTCGCTCCATAGCCTTGAAGCTCGCATGCATATATGAGTAACAACTAAGAATTTATAAAAGAAAAGCCCCTCTATTATCATTAAAAGTAAACAATGAATTATAATGCATTAACACAAAAACTAAATTTAGCACCTAGTTATAAGCGAGCCGTAAGGAATGAATCCTTACCCTATGGTATGGCTTAAACGAATTTACTATTGTCATTAGAATTAGTTTGCTAATACTAAAATTCTATAAAGATATTTTTACATGTAGTTTTTAACAACTAAGCTAATAAAATATCTATCAATTTCTTCACTTGGTTTCTAGTATCTTACTTCATATACGTTTCATAAACATTGCCAAAAGAAATTTCATAGTAAGTTTTCTACGTGGCTTAGAAGTATATATATATATATATATATATATATATATATATATATATATATATATATATATATATATATATATATATATATATATATATATATGGTAAATTATTTGGGGCACCTAGGTGCCTGAGCACCTAGGCCCATTATGGCAAGTCATTTTTATTAATGCATGGTGTGTAATCCATGAAATAGTAGCTTTCCTTTTATTGTTTGCATGCACTATATCCTCAACGGTCCATTACTTCTTTCCAAATAATAATTATATAGATTTCCTAGAAATAATTTCTTTCCATATTATATTGTTGCATTATACCTAATTAAAATATAAGCCTATACGCGGTTTATTATATATAATAAAATTATAAACATACCCTAAGTATTATACTTAATGAGAAATATACATACAACCATGCTATTATCTGTACTAAGAATATGCCTCGGGTACCCAAGGTATTATACCAAACAAAAATTAAGTATATGCCTCGAGTATCTTAAATACCAACTAACAAAACGTAATGAATATACCCGAAAATATCATAACTATATGGATAACTTGAAATATCATCAGTATATACGTAAATCTGGTATGTGTATGCCTAAATGGTGTATGTACTCTAAATCATTGACACATACCCGAGGTATCAAATATCTAGTAATGAGGCACATTGTATATACCCAAAAATGTTATGAATGTGCAGATACCTCAATATAAATTGTCCATACGTGTCGTAAATATTTGCTCTAGGTATCATAGTAGGAATTTATATACTTGAAGTGAATATGATATACCCTAAGATGATAATAAATAAGATGTACCAAAAATAAATATGATATACACACTATATCATATTCGAAATGTATATACTCAGAAATTTTCCTACGTATCATACTCGGAATTTATATATCCACACATTTTTTTTCGTGCATACATATATCCACACTTAATTAATTTTTAGTTTTCGGAACGGACATTCGATGTCAGTACACACACATTTTTTTCGTACGCACGTGGACCTAAGATATCATCCCGCATATCATGTTTCAACATACGCATGTTTGTAGATTGAAACAAAAATGATATACCCAAACAATGATACACTAGTTTTTCTACACGCATATTCTTTTGAGACATACATGTAAATAATATTGGAGATATACCTAAAAATTGTATAATTTACATATACCTAAGATATAGGGTATGTATATATACCTATGATATTATACGCGCAAACTCATTTCTCAGTACATGTATATGTCTTGAAGACTTATTCAAAAATAATATATTTTTAATAAGGACATATCTAATAATGATATACCATTTTTTTGGGTATGTATATATACCTCAGATATTGTACGCACAGACTATTTTCTCTAAAAGTATAACATGTATATGGTGTTATGTGAGATACATTTCTCCCCAAAAAATACAGCATGTAAGATATTGTTCTCCGTAGAAAAGTGTACGTATCATGCATGTAACCATTAATGTTCATTTTCGCTTTCCATTCTAATATGGGTATTAAAATGTCCAGATCATGCAATAATTAATAATAATTCTTTCCTAATGAAACGTTCTACTACTAATATACATGCACACATCTCAACGTAATCTGATGGTTTGTAGGCAAGGTGCCCAGGCACCTAGGTCGCGCTATTCGTCACCGTGGGTGTGGAATAGTTATTCTTCACCCTCCTCTATTTTTAATATCAATGCACCGTAATTTTACGTTCCGTAAATTTTGTCTTATTTTATATGTAAAAAGAGACCATAAAGAAATATGATCAACCTAAAAATATTTTATGTCACGTAAAATTACGAACATACAGAAATAGTGCAAAAAATACAAGAAATTTAGTTTTTTCTGGTCTTGTGACCTATGTTTTTGTTTTTATTTTGTCAAATTTTACGTTGTGCATCAATATAAATGTAACTATTTGTATTTCAAAAGTAATTTTTTTTGTAAATTGATCGTAAAATTATCTCCGGTGAAGAATAAACTATTCTGCACCCTGGATGATGAATAGAGTTTCTATATATATATATATAGTTGGTAAAAGAGGTTGTGTGTGTTTGGATCATATTAAAGTTATAATAATATCAAGGACATCAAGAAGTAATTGTGTGGCATGCAAAACGCTACAACTGCAATTCCTCGAGAAATGACGACTTCACTTTGCATAATTCTCAATATAACTCAATACAATTTCATGATCGTAGTTGCATACTATTTTTCCAAACCAATTCTAGCATAGAACAAAAGGAACCTGATGATATATTAAAGGTTTGAGAAAATAACGGAAGCACATGATGACACATTGGCACAATAGTAACCTTGTGCAACACTTCAGGTTGCAAATATCTTCCGCTGGAATCACTGTTCGTATCATAGCATCAATATTGACTCTGCGCAGTATGAGAGCTACCTACAGTAGAGAATAATTGACAACAAAAAATTACAATTATAAAAAAGGATAAAACATATTCAAATACGTCTATATCCTATTGACATGGCTTGTCCTTCCATGCATGGTTGTGGTTTCAGAATATATGATTCAAGAGATGAATTTACCAATGTTTGGATATTAGTTCTGGACATGCATTCAAGGCGGTGATTGGTGTTGTGCCTGTGGGGGTTGTCCGTCTATGCAACCTTCCCTATCATACCAAACAAATGCTTCTAATCTAAGTAGTAGGTAGGCATAGACAATCAAGAAAACTCGACAGAACGCAGACGCAACTAAATCCATAGTTTTAGGTTGATAAATTATCTTAATGCTTTTTATCTGAGGTAGCATTGGATATATTCAGATGTCTAGTAGTGGCTGCGCAACACACATACCTAGCCTCGTCCGACTCAATGTATAGCGCCGCATAGGCCATGTCCTCCACCCCCAGCATCGTGCCATCAAGTTCGATGGTCGCCGTATTCCCTTTCTACTTCCCGCCTCAGCGCATCCTCGTCGACGCCGCGACACATCTCGTCCATTGACATCACCGTCAGCAGCGTCACGTTGGAGTTCACACGTAGCTGGTTCCCCCCTGCACGTGTACATAAGAAGAGGACAACAATGGTTAGAGGAAGTGGGAGGGTGAGAGGACATAGCCAGGGGATTGGATGCACTTACCGGGCGAGAGAAGGATGCCATGGCCACCGGCATCGGAGCCGACATCCGAAACCCTAGGGGGAGGGACGCGGATGGTCTTGGTTGGCCGCAAGCACCGAATCGAGTCGGATGGGAGGGCGCCGCGGTTTGATGGGGACCTAGGGATGTACTAAAGAGAGAGGTGGGACACGATAGGGGTGGGGGATGCGGTGGATCCGGCAGTCGCCGGAGCTACGAGGTGGGAGGAAGGGAGGGGGAGATCCGGCGGTGAGGTGGGAGGAGGGGAGTGGGAGATCCAGTGGTGAGTGGGAGGAGGGGAGGGAGAGATCCGACAACTAGATGGGGAGGAGGGAAGGGGGAGATCCGGCGACGAGGTGGGGAGGAGGAGGAAGAGGTGGCGCCGATCTGGGAGAGAGAGGGGAATCATAGGCTATGTTTTTCTTTTTCGTGTGTCTCGCTCTCTCATTTCATCTGGGTTGTTTTCATATGTATACTACTATAGGGGCACGACAAACCTGCAATGTATATGCTACAACGTTTATATCCGTATCTACGGTAAATTTTAGAACGTATAGTTAAAATTTTGTAAAATTTGTGTTGCTTTATAAGGGGCATCTTTGTAGTGAAGCTATCTCAAAGGGGGTGCATCTTTGTCGTATTTTTTCTGGAACAGTCCCCGTTGTATGGGTTTTTCTTTGGGCTTTTACCCTTCTAGCGACTTACTAGCAAAGCTAAATGTCACTGCAGAAACATAATAAAGCCCGTATGAATTAAGCTTTAAATAGAAATAATAAATTAGGATGAATGATGTCACACAAAGACAAAGACAAAAACCACAATATTCACATTTGTATGTTGTTATTTGTTTTTCTATGTGTATATTTTGATTTTGAATATTTTTAGGGGTTGTAGACATATGTCTTGTGAATATCCAACACAAAATTTGGTATTTTTGAAAGATGGAAATTTGTTTTTCAAATGTGGGAGAACGGAACATGTGATGTTCTCCTCCCTTAGGTGTTCATATGACGAACGCATTATAATGAGACCCAACTCATTCACATCGTCTGGCGCTTAATTGCATCCAGTTGCCCTCTCGATGTTGATCTTCTCACCCAAGAAAGAAAAGGGGCATTGGCTGAGATATATGGTCGGAATACGGCTTCCCGGCCGACGACACCGAGAATCGTGTCACCAACACCTAATGAGGAGCGGGAGAAGATGAACGGGCCTCAACAAGTATGCAAGTAAGAAGACATCACCGAACAAGCGTAAAAGGGCCGCCTCCACATATAAAATAGTTCTCCTATCTAAATTTAATTCCTATAGCAGAGACTCTCGTACCATTATTGGGTTCTACGTTAGGGTGCGTCATCTGCAAATTAAAAATTCCTACCCACAGAATATCCAGGAACATGCTACAGGGAATGGATCACGGATCGTTACCACTAGACGCGCAGTGCCGTGCAGCCCAAGTAGAGTTAGGGCAGCGTGTCTCCGGGGTCGTCTTCTCCTCATCGATTTCCCACGTAGCCGATAGGATCCCACGATCAGGTTCATCGGAGCGGCGCAAGTGCACTGCCTCTAACAGGTTCGTCGGAGCGGCGCAAGGATAGATTGATAGATGCAAATAAGAGTGATAGCAAATAGAACGCAATACAATATTTTTGGGTTTTTGATAGTATAGATCTGAAAACAAAAGAGCAAATATAATAGAAAAGCAAATAGCAAAGTAGATATTGCAAGTAGATGATGTGAAGTAGACCCGGGGGCGTAGGTTTCACTAGTGGCTTTTCTCGAGAAAATAACAAGCGATAGGTAGGAAAATTACTGTTGGGCAATTGATAGAAAAGCAAATAATTATGATGATATTCAAGACAATGATCATGTATATAGGCATCATGTCCAATATAAGTAGACCGATTTCTGCCTGCATCTACTTCTATTACTCCACACATCGACCACTATCCAGCATGCATCTAGTGTATTCAGTTCATGGATAAATAGAGTAATGCCTTAAGAACGATGACACGATTTGGACAAGATCTATGCATGTAGGAATAGACCCCATCGTTTTATCCTTGATAGCAATGATACATGTGTGTCATGTCTCTTTCAGTCACTGAGATTGAGCACCACAAGATTGAACCCATCACAATGCACCTCTTCCCATTGCAAAATAAAAGATCAAGTTGGCTAGACAAATAGAAAATATCAGAGAAGAAATAGGAGGCTATAATAATCAAGCATGAATATGTTTTCATAGATATGATCATAAACTCACAATTCATCGGATCCCAACAAACACACCACAAAAGAAAGAGTTACATCATATGGATCTCCAAGAGACCATTGTATTGAGAAACAAAACGAGAGAGAAAGCCATCTAGCTACTGCCGACGGACCCATAGGTCTGCTATGAACTACTCATGCATCATCAGAGGAGCACCAATGAGAATGGTGAACCCCTTCGTGATCACGTTCCTCTCGAGAACGGGCTCTAGATTTGTTTTCGTGGCTCTGGAAGTTGCGGTGGCTGAAACGACTTTTCGTCGACTCCTCTAGGGTTTTCTGAATATTGGGGTATTTATAGAGCTCAGAGGTGGTGGAGAAGCTTCCAGAGGGCCCCACTAGACACCAGGCCGTGCCAGGGGCCTCTGGCGTGTCGTGGTGTCTAGTGCCCCCTTGGGCCTTGGCTGCTGCTCATTCTTGGCTCCCAAGTTTTCTTTTGGTCCAAAAAAAATCTCCGTAGTTTTCTCGCAATTGGACCTCATTTGATATGGAATTTCTGCGAAGTAAAAAAACAGCAAGAAACATCAACTCACATTAGGCACTATGTCAATAGGTTAGTTCCAAAAAAGATATAAAATTGCTATAAAATGATTATGAAACATCCAAGAATGATGACATAACATCATAGAACGATCAAAAATAATAGACACGTTGGAGACATATCAGCATCCCCAAGCTTAATTCCTGCTCGTCCTCGAGTAGGTAAATGATAAAAACATAATTTTTGTTTGTGTAATACTGCCTCACATGCTCATCATATTATTTTTATTTCAGCATGGACATATGGACTTCTAGATGATGCAAATCAATAGTCTATAATTGACATGAAGATTTCAATACTCATGCATATCAACAAGCAACTAAGTCTTTCAAAATATCAACGCTAAAGAACGTTATCCCTAGCCAATCATGCTCTACCATTGATCCATTCGTGCAACACACCGAAATATTAACTACATCCAATGCTCATGTGTGATAATAGTGTTCCTTAGTTGGTGCTTTATATGAGAAGATGGAGACTCAAATTCAAAAATAAAAATTGCATAATGTAAATAGATATGCCCTTTGTAGAGGGAAGCAGGGATTTGTAGAGGTGCCATAGCTCAAAGTGAAAAAACTTAGAGAATTTTTCTAGGATGGCATGTTTTTACTGTCAACGAGAACGACTAAGAGTTTCCAACATCCTCCATGCTAAACAAATTATAGGCGGTTCCTAAACTGAAAATAAAGTTTATTCCTTTTCCACCATTCTTTCACCAAGGCTAGCCGTATCCACGGGTGTCGTCCATACCAACACTTTGCAAGGAATTTATTATTTAACAACATAAAATAATTTTATTTTTTGGTACTGGGCCTCCATATTACCGCCATACTCTCGTGCAATGACAAGTGAATGAACAGTCATCTTGAAAATAACCTATTTAACATGGAAGACACCATCCATCCCTCGCTGCTTCATGAGCGGTACGGGCACACAAATCTGAATTTTATTTTGAATATTAGAGTTGGCACTCGCAAATTTACTTGAAACGACGTTGACATACCGCATATAGGTAGGTATCCTGGACTCATTGTGCACAACTTTGGATTTGAGATTTGGATGCACAAGCAGCATTCCTGCTTAGTACAAGTGAAGGCTAGCAAATAGATTGAGAAGCGCCCAATTAAGGAACAAAAATCATCATAGGTGAACATTGCTACTTCTTGAGCTTGCGTTGGTTTTTTCCTTCAAGAGGAAAGGGTGATGCAGCAAAGTAGAGATAAGTATTTCCCTCAGTTTGAGAACCAAGGTATCAATCAAGTAGGAGTATCAAGATGAGGCACCAATGAACCTGCACAAAAACAAACAAACTTGCACCCAACGCGATAAAGGGGTTGTCAATCCCTTTACGATTACTTGCAATGTGAGATCTGAAAGTGATAAAAGGTAAATATAAATAAAAGTGCAGCAATGTATTTTTGGTATTTTTGTATGTAGATCTGAATATATAATGTGTAAAATAGACCCGGGGGCCATAGTGTTCACTAGAGGCTTCTCTCATGATAGCAAGTATTACGGTGGGTGAACGAATTACTATCGAGCAATTGATAGAATCGCGCAAAGTTATGATGATATCTAAGGCAATGATCATACATATAGGCATCACGTCCGAGACAAGTAGACCGATACTTTCTGCATCTACTACTATTACTCCACACATCAACCGCTATCCAGCATGCATCTAGTGTATTGAGTTCATGACGAACAGAGTAACGCTTTAAGCAAGATGACATGATGTAGAGGGATAATCTCAAACCAATGATGAAAACCCCATCCTTTTACCCTTGATGGCAACAACATGATGCGTGCCTCGCTACCCCTTCGATCACTCGGTGAGGTCACCGCACGGTATGAACCCAAAACCAAGCACTTCTCCCATTGCAAGAATCATAGATCTAGTTGGCGAGACAAAACCCACAACACGAAGAGAATTACAAGGATATGAAATCATGCATAAGAGAGATCAGAAGAAACTCAAATAAGATTCATAGATAATCTGATCATAAATCCACAATTCATCGGATCTCGACAAACACACCGCAAAATAAGATTACATCGGATAGATCTCCATGAAGATCATGGAGAACTTTGTATTGAAGATCCAAGAGAGAGAAGAAGCCATCTAGTTACTAGCTATGGACCCGTAGGTCTATGGTGAACTACTCACGCATCATCGGAGAGGTCATGGTGTTGATGAAGAAGCCCTCCGTGTCCGAATCCCCCTCCGGCAGGGCCCTTATATATAACTAAAGCAATTCTAGACTCAACTTCGACCAGTTTGGCTTAGTAATCCTACAGTCAGTCAGGCTCTGATACCAACGCTGTCGTGACCCCGATCCTAAGCCATAGGAATCCAGCCTGTAACACATCGCATCCGTTTGCGGTCTCACGCACGGTTAACTCCACGGCTGCAGCCTTACCTTAGCCGGGACCGTTTGCGTCTTTTGACTCACGTATGCAATAGTGTCGCTAGCATTCCAATGTCAAAGAACCCGGATCGACATGTCTAGTCATAAACCAAAGTGGCAGTACCGCACAAGGACAGACATACATGACCGAACAAAGCAGGTGTCGGTCATCAGCGAATGTAGACGAGTCGTAGCAAGCTACAAGGACTCCATTAGATCGCGTGACATTTCCCCAAAGGGGACAGACACAAGAGCTAAGAAGGACACATGCCGGTCAACCAATGTGTCCGGAGCAGTAGCGAACTACCAAGGCTCGTTGGATCACAAAGGGGCATTTCCTTGTAAGGAGTGCTACTAAAGTTCACGACTAGGTAATCGAACCCCATACATATCAAGTACGACACACGTACGCATGACATACCGATATGTATAGATACATCGATGGCATCACAACATAACCCTAAACATACAAGCTTTATTTAAGAGGCTCGGAAGAGCCACACACATAATATTACACATTAAGGGTCTCTCGACCCATAATAGCAGTCATTCAGTTACAAGCCAGCGGAAGAGTTTAAACTGTCTGAGTACAGACAGGACAACTAGAAGGCACATGGCCTGACTATACTACAGATCCAACATAGGGCCAGATCGTAGCTGGGACACCAGCTACTCGTCGTCGTCGATGTCTACGAAGAACCCTCCATTAGGGTCATTAGCAACCTCTGCAACATTTATTAAGCAAACATGAGTACGAAGGTACTCAGCAAGACTTTAGGATAACTAACTACTCATGCAAAGTATCAATAAGGTATTGTGGGGTTTCATGCGGAAAGCCAACATTTGACTCGTGGCTAGACAACTTGCATTTGAAATAATTTTGACAACTTGATTTCTCGCACACGAGTCCACTAACACCACAACAATACACCATCGTGGAATCATTCCGTCTCCATACGGAAATGCCGTCCACGACACTCACGCTTATCTTGACAATTTTATGAGTAGCCATTGGAGTTATCTATGAACAACATATGTCTCCAAGTAGTCCATATCCGCGGACGCGGCTATTCGAATAGATCATAACCCTGCAGGGGTGTACTTCGTCACACACGCTCTCGCCACTTATCGCCATGTGCACGTCATGCACCTCGGCAACCTTCAAGCGGAAGCCTAGCGAGGGAGTCGGCCACGACCGTTAACCACACTAGTACCTAGTCCAGGTTTATCGCCTATCTGAGAGTAACCCGTACGGAAGTCCGGCCGAGGTTTCCACCACGGCCTCAAACGATGTGCGCAGGGTTCCCAGGCCCACCATCCGGGTGCCACTTGGTACACCGTGCCACTGCCTACCGCATCATAGCCCACCTCTCAGGTCAGCACTATGCACGGCCTCCAGCACGACTATAAACACCAGAAACTACTTGCAACTCCTGGACCGAGTACTAGGCGATTAATAGGCCGAGCGGGGTCATATTTCAGGGCCCAGCATGTGGTAGTATCTAGTCTTGGATTACATACACGGAACTCAGTTCCTAAGGACGGTTCCAATGAAACAACCCGCCATGTACTCCTACACAGCCTTTCACCGGTACCTTTACCAAATCAGATGCAACACAAAACCTTTGCTTACCGAACACATTCTCACAATTCTGTTCATCTCCCAGATGACAGACCATACACAACTCTAAGCATAGCATGCATAGCAGGATAAGACACATCATGGCTCAAGCAACTACCAGGTATGCTAGGTTGCAAGGTTCGGCTATTTACTGTGACAAGGATAGGTCATGCAAAGGAAGTGGGTTCAACTAACGTGGCAAAAGCAGTTGAAGCATTTGATCCTAATGCAATAAACAAGTGCAGGAGCAAGAACATGGGGTTTATCGAGATGATCAAAATGGTTGCTTTCCTTGTTGCTCAGAGGAGGGACAATATCCGTCAGACGGATATTCGGTGGAATCCGGGGGTGCGGAGCCTACCGAAATGAATGGCAACAATCAATAACAATCATATGCAAACAAGATGATGCATGAGCATGGCATGAGAATGCAAGGTGATATACTAATGTAATCAACATGTATTAGGTTTGAAGTTGATTTGAATCACATTCAAATATCAATTCAAACGAGGTATTTCGGATACCGATTTAATTGATTCGACCTGATGCTCGGATCAACTTGATGTTAGCATGCATGAGATGTCATGTTAAGGTACTGGTTTGTAATTATAACAATGTTTGATCATGTCAAACAAAAAGAAATTTAAATACTTTTCATATTCCATTTATAAAGTATTTATAAGAATTGAATTATTCATTAATCTACATGTTTGGGTTCTGTAACTTTTTCAACATGATTGAAAATAGCATATTCAGATTCCTTCAATTTTTCTGATACTTTTTCATATATAAATTATTTTCATTGGAGTTACATATTAATTTCTATGAATTTTTGAAGTTTTAAACATTTCTGGTATTATTTTTATACTGGAAAATACTTTTACTACATCAGCATGACATCAGCAGGTCCAACTGGCCGTTGAAAGTCAAACCTGACCAGTGGGACCCACTGGTCAGTGTCTCTGGCAATTTTTAGATTAGGATTAATCCTATTTAGTTAATTAAACCCACTGGACCCACTTGTCAGTGACTTAGCAGATTAATTAAATTTATTTTCTTTAATCTTAAACTCCCAGAGGCTGGCCCCACACGTCAGTGGCTCACGCCAGCTGAGATCCACCGGCGGCGAGGTCGTCCTCGCTGGCGGGGAGCCTCGAGCGACCACCAGAACGGCGAAGGGGCTCGGAAACGGCGCACAGAGGGCCAAACGCTGCGCGGAGAGCACCAGAGGAACGCCACATCTCCCGCAGCTCCATTTCTGCACTTAGCCGGGGCTGATCTGGCCTGAGATGACGCCGGCGACGAGCTTGGCGGCGGCCAAGGTTCGGGCGTCATCGGGGTCTTTGATACAGAGAAAACTACGCACGGTTCATAGCTCCTACAACATCTACGCGACGGCCTGAAGCTGCTAGTGCCCTCGGAAGGACGAGCTGATCACCGGAGGGCTACCGACGACGAGCTGCAGCGGCGGATCTAGTCGGGCTCCGGTGGAACTAGGCCTAGAGAAGGGGATCGACGGGGAGATCTTAGGGGAAATGACCGCATGCTCACGGGGAGTGCAGTGGTGGCGCTAGTTTGCTCAGGGACGGCCTGGAGAGGGAGAACGTCGGCGGCGATCTTCGGTGACCCGAGGAAGAAGACGACAGCTGCTCGTCGATTCACTGCATCTGGGCGTCGGGCTCGTGGCTAGGAAGCTTCAGGGGGTTGCGGCGGAGCTAATGCGCGGCTCAGAAGGAAGGGAGGTCGGCTAGAACGACGACGAACTCGAGCTCTGCTCAGGCTCCAATGGCGGCAGAAGGAGGGAGGAGAGATCCGAGAGGAGGGGGAGATCTGGCGCTGGGAATGGATAGCCACGGGCTCGGGGAGCTTATCCCTGGCCTTGCCAGCGCGAGGCGGCGGCCAGGCAGGCGCACAGGTGCGTGGCCGCGCCGGAGTACGCGGCGGCCACCTCCTGCTCCTACTGGTGAGGTGGGAGACGACTGGAGGAGATGGGCTGGGCCGGCTAGGCGACAGGTAAGAGTTTTCCATTTTCTTTCTGTTTTTGTTTGTGTTTTGCTATTTCACTGATTTTTTATTTATTTCAACTCCCAAAAAAAATTGTAAAAACTATGTTGAGCACCCTAGAATATCTGTTGGAATAAGTCCAACCATTCCTAAAGTTTTCAACATTTTTGAAAGTTTAAAGTTTCTGTTTTCAAATTTAAAACTTGAAACCAGTAGCTTTTTGCATTTATTTAAAATGCTTAAATTGTCAAGAAAAAGGTTTACTTCATTGCTCATTTACTTTCATGATTTATCAGAAAGTTTGAACTTTTCTTGAGGCCAATTTGGATTCATTGATTTTAACTAGTTTGAGATTTCCTTTATTTAAAGAAGTGGCTAGGGTTTGAGTTTTTCCTTCACCTCTTTCTTTGTTCTTGTTGAAAGTTTCTTAGATGCAATGCAAAGAAGACATGAGCACAAGACTAACTTGCTTAAGGTGTCAGGGATGTGACATCATGAGACGGAACGGTGGAAGTTGCATGGCAATATATCTCGGAATGGCTATGAAAATGCCATAATAGGTAGGTATGGTGGCTGTTTTGAGGAAGGTATATGGTGGGTTTGTGCACCGACGAAAGTTGCGCGGAACTAGAGAGGCTAGAAATGGTGGAAGGTGAGAGTGCATCTATACCATGGACTCACATTAGTCATGAAGAACTCATATACTTACTGCGAAAGTTCTATTAGTAATCGAAACAAAGTGCTGAACGCATACTCCTAGGGGAAGGGTTGGTAGGTGTTAACCATCGCGCGATCCCTACCGCCACACAAAGGATGACAATCAATAAATCAATTATGCTCCGACTTCCTAACATAGCGGTTCACCATACGTGCATGCTACGGGAATCACTAACATCAACACAAGTATTTCTAGATTCACAACACCCTACTAACATAAGTCTAATATTACCATATCCATATCTCAAAACTAATTGTGAGGAATCAAACTTCTCTTACTAATCAATGCACTAGAATATGAAAGTTTTTATTATATCCTCTTTGGATGCCTATCATATTTAGGACTAATTTCATAGCACACGCCAATTACCAAGTTACTTAGAGAGAGCGCTCTCAAAATGATATAAGTGAAGGTCGAGAGTTTTTATTTCTACAAAATATGACACCGCCGTGCTCTAAAAATATTTAAGAAAAGCACTAGAGAAAAATTATCTAGCTCAAAAGATATAAGTGAAGCTCATGGGAGCAAAATTGTCTAGCTCAAAATATATAAGTGAAGCTCATGGGAGCTAAATTGCCTAGCTGAAAAGATATAAGTGAAGCTCATTGAGTATTCTAACAAATTCACGATGAGTGCATGTCCCTCTCAAAAAGGTGTGCAGCAAGGATGATTTTGATAAAACAAAAAGCAAAGACTCCTATAATACACGACGCTCCAAGCAAAACACATATCATGTGGTAAATAAAAATATAGCTCCAAGTAACGTTACCGATGGATTGAAGACGGAAGAGGGGATGCCTTCCCGGGGCATCCCCAAGCTTAGCCTTTTTGGTGTCCTTGAATTTGTCTTGGGATGACTTGGGCATCCCCAAGCTTAGGCTCTTTCCATTCTTATTCCATTGTCCATAAGAACATCACCCAAAACTTGAAAACTTCACAACACAAAACTTAAACAGAAACTCGTGATATCATTAGCATAGGAAAACAAACCACCAACTTTTTAGGTACTGTAGTAAACTTAATTTCCATTTAGGTTGATGTTATATTACTGTATTCTCACTTCTCCATGGCTCGTACCCCCCGATACTAACCATAGTTTCATCAAAATAAGCAATCAAGACAACAAAAACATAATCTGTCAAAAACAGAACAGTTTGTAGCAATCTGTATATTTCGTGAACTTCTGATATCCCAAAATTTCTGAAAAAATTATGAAAATTAGGGCAATTTGCATATCAATCAGCAGAAAAAATAATCAACTCAAAAGCTCGTTCTGGATAGGAATTAAAATATTTTTGTGAGCACAAAGTTTCTGTCTTTTTCAACATGATTAAACAACTATCACCAAAACTAATCATAAAGGTTCTACTTGGCACAAACACTAATTAAAACATAAAAAACAATCATAATAGAATCATGATGGTGTGGACAGGAAATAAAAATATTGGGTTGCCTCCAACAAGCGCTTTTCTTTAAAGCCTTTTAGCTAGGCATTGATAATTCAATGATGGTCACACAAAAGACAAGAATTGAAGCACAACGAGAGCATCATAAAGCATGTGAAAATCACATCTAAGTCTAACATACTTCCTATGCATAGGAATTTTATAGGAAAACAAATTATCAAGACAACCAATAGCTACCATATGCAAGGAAGAAGAAAGAGACAATAGCAATCTCAACATAACGAGAGGTGATTTGGTGATATGAAAATTTCTACAACCATATTTTCCTCTCTCATAATAATTACATGTGGGATCATATTCAAATTCAACAATATAACCATCACATAGGATATTCTTTTCATGATCCACATGCATGCAAAGTTGACGCTCTTAAAAAATAGTGGGATTATCATCAACTAAAGTCATGACTTCTCCACACCCACTTTCAATATTATTGCAAACATTATTATCAATATCATATTCATCATGAGGCTTAAACAAATTTTCAAGATCATAAGGAAAATCATCACCCCAATCATGATCATTGCAACAAGTAGTGGACATAGCAAAACTAGCATCCCCAAGCTTAGGGTTTTGCATATTTTTAGCATGATTGACATTAATAGAATTTATAGTGAAACCATTGCAATCATGCTTTTCATTCAAGAAGCCCTCGTGAATCACTTCATAAATTTCTTCATCACAATTTTTAGATTCACGCATCTCAAGAAAAAATTCATAAAGATAATCTAGTGCACAAAACTCACTAGCAATTGGTTCAACATAATTGGATCTCTTAAAGAGATTAGCAAGTGGGCAAGGATCCATAAGTTTGTTCTTTCTGTTATTTGAGTGCCAACACCATCATGCAAAAAAACGAGCAAGCAAACTAAGGAAGACATAAAGGCAAACAAAAGAGGCACAAAAATTTGTAAATTTTGTTTTAGAAGTGGGGGAGAGGAAAATGAGAGGCAAATGGCAAATAATGTAAATGCAAGAGATGAGTTTGCGATAGGTACTTGGTAGATTGCTTCACTTGAATACTCCCTGGCAACGGCGCCAGAAATTCTTCCTGCTACTTCTTGAGCTTGCGTTGGTTTTTCCCTTGAAGAGGAAAGGGTGATGCAGCAAAGTAGAGATAAGTATTTCCCTTAGTTTGAGAACCAAGGTATCAATCCAGTAGGAGTATCAAGATGAGGCACCAATGAACCTGCACAAAAACAAACAAACTTGCACCCAACGCGATAAAGGTGTTGTCAATCCCTTTACGATTACTTGCAAGGTGAGATCTGAAAGTGATAAAAGGTAAATATAAATAAAAGTGCAGCAAGGTATTTTTTGTATTTTGGTATGTAGATCTGAATATATAATGTGTAAAATAGACCCGGGGGCCATAGTGTTCACTAGAGGCTTCTCTCATGATAGCAAGTATTACGGTGGGTGAACGAATTACTGTCGAGCAATTGATAGAATCGCACAAAGTCATGATGATATCTAAGGCAATGATCATACATATAGGCATCACGTCTGAGACAAGTAGACCGATACTTTCTGCATCTACTACTATTAATCCACACATCGACCACTATCCAACATGCATCTAGTGTATTAAGTTCATAACAAACAGAGTAACGCCTTAAGCAAGATGACATGATGTAGAGGGATAAATTCATGCAATATGATATAAACCCCATCTTTTTACCCTTCATGACAACAACATGATGCGTGCCTCGCTACCCCTTCTGTCACTAGGTGAGGACACCGCACGGTATGAACCCAAAATCAAGCACTTCTCCCATTATAAGAATTATAGATCAAGTTGGCCAAACGAAACCCATAACTCGAAGAGAATTACAAGGATACGAAATCATGCATATAAGAAATCAGAGGAGACTCAAATAATATTCATAGATAATCTGATCATAAATCCACAATTCATTGGATCTCGACAAACACAGAGCAAAAGAAAGTTACATCAGATAGATCTCCATGAAGATCATGGAGAACTTGGTAATGAAGATCCAAGAGAGAGAAGAAGCCATCTAGCTACTAGCTATGGACCCGAAGGTGTGTGGTGAACTACTCACGCATCATCGGAGAGGCAATGGTGTTGATGAAGAAGCCCTGTGTGTCCGAATCCCCCTCCGGCAGGGCACCAGAACGGTCCCCAGATGGGATCTCGCGGAGACAGAAGCTTGCGGCGGCGGAAAAGTATTTTCGTGGCTCTCTCTGTTGGTTTCGGGATTTTAGGGAATTTATAGGGGAAAGAGGTAGGGCAAAGGAGGCAAGGGGGGCCCACGAGCCTGCTAGGCGCGTCCCCCCTGTGGCGCGCCTAGGGGGCTCGTGACCTCCCACGAGACTCCCTGCCTTGGTTCTCAAGTCTTGTGAGTATCTTCTGTTATGGAAAAAATCATCCCGCAAGTTTTATTCCGTTTGGACTCCGTTTAATATCATTTTCTGAAAAATGTCAAAAACACGGAAAAAACAGAAACTGGCACTAGGCACTGAGTTAATAGGTTAGTCCCAAAATGATATAAAATGGCATATAAATGCATATAAGACATCCCAAGTTGATAATATAATAGCATGGAACAATCAAAAATTATAGATACGTTGGAGACGTATCAAACATTAAACATAAATAATACCGAATAATGCAATACAAGAAGGATGTAATTTCATAGCATAATTATTAACTTCATGTGTATGCATAGGGAATCACAAACCTTAACATCAATATTCTTACTAGAGCACAATTACTCATCAATATACTCACATATTACTATCTTCATATCACAAAAATATTGCAAAGAATCAAGCTTAATGTCCAGTGATCTTCATGAAAGTTTTTTATTATATCTTTCCTGGACATTCATCACTTTGGGACTAATTTTCATTTAAATCAAATTGCCAATGCAAATAACAAGCTCTCAAACAAGTATAAGTGAAGTGCGAGAGCACAAGTTTCTTTAAAATTTTCAACTCTCAAAATTATATAAAGTGAAGCAAGGGAGGATTTCTTCAAAATTTCAGCAACTCCCAAAATAATATAAGTGAAGCATGAGAGTAAATTTCTTCAAAATAGGAGCACCACCGTGCTCAAAAAGATATAAGTGAAGTACTTGAGCAATTCCATGGCTCAAAAAATTGAAGTGAAGCAAAAAGAGCGATTCTAACAAATCATAGCATAATTTAGCTCTCTCAAATGGGCCTGTCCAGCAAGGTGTATTATGACAAACTAACCAGCAAAAGCAAAGACACAAAGGATACAAAGACGCTACAAGCAAAACTCATGATATGTGACGAAGAAAAATATAGCTTCAAGTAAAATTACCGATGTTTTCTAGAAGAAAGAGGGGATGCGTTCGGGGCATCCCAAGCTTAGTTGCTTGATACTCCTTAGATATAGCCTTGGGGTGCCTTGGGCATCCCCAAGCTTAGAATTTTATCACTCCTTATTCCATCATCCATTGTGATCTCACTCAAAACTTGAAAGCTCCAATCACACAAAACTCAACAAAATTTTATAAGATCCATTTGCATAAGAAAACCAAACTTTACTATAGGTACTGTTGAAAATCCATTCTAATTTTGTTTTTGTATTATACCTACAATACTTTAACTTTACCATGGTTTATGCCCCCGTATATAAACCATATAATCATTAAAATAAGCACATAATGCAAAAAAAACATAATCTGTTAAAAATGAAACAGTCTGTAAAGATTCGAAATTTACCTATACTTATGTAACTCCAAAAATTCTGTACAATTAGGACAATGTAGGTAATTTGTATATTAATCTTTTGTAAAAAAAATCATACACTTCTGTTGTTTCTATGATTTTTAGGAATATTTCTACTGGACACAAATATTTTTGTTTTACACCACGATTAAAGCAATTAATACCCCGCATGATCCCAAAGGCTTTGCTTGGTACAAACATTAATTAAAACACCAAAAACACAGTTATAACATTAGCATAATTATGAGAACACTCAAGAATAGAAAACAAAAACGAAAATAAATTTTGTTCATTGGGTTGCCTCCGAACAAGCTGTTTCTTTATAGTCATTAAGATAAGTTTGAGATTTTGTTGATGCTCACACGACAGATAGTAGTTGAAACACAAAGGGAGCATCATGTAGCATAAGGCAAATAAATTTAAGTCTAACATACTTCCTATGCATAGACCTCTCATAAGCAAACAAATTATCAATACAAGAAATTTCTAACATATGCATGGAAGAAGAAAGAATCAATAGTAATCTCAACATGAAGAGAGATAATTTAGTAACATGAATGTTTATATAACCATATTTTGCTCTCTCAAAATAATTACATGTAGGATCATATTCAAATTCAACAATATAGCTATCACACAAAATATTCTCTTCATGATCCACATGCATAAAAGTCTTATAATCTTTCAAGGTAGTGGGATTAACATTAACCAAAGTCATGACCTCTCCAAACCCACTTTTGTCAAAATATTCATGAGATCGACAATTCATCAAAATAGTGGGACCATTATTACCTAAAGTTGACACTCTTCCAATCCCACTTACAATACTATTTGCAAACATTATTATCAATATCATATTCATCATGAGGATTAAATAAATTTTCAAGATCATAAGAGGCATCACCCCAATCATGATCATTACAATGAGTAGTAGACATGACAAAATTGCCACCCCCAAGCTTGTAGTTTTGCATATTATTGGTGTTGGGGAACGTTGCATGGGAAACAAAAAATTTCCTACGCATACGAAGACCTATCATGGTGATGTCCATCTACGAGTGCAGATTTGGATCTACATACCCTTGTAGATCGCACAGCAGGAAGCGTTAAGAAACGCGGTTGATGTAGTGGAACGTCTTCACGTCCCCCGAACCGTCCCACGATCCGTTCCGATGTAGCGCCGAATGGACGGTACCTCCGCGTTCAGCACACGTACAACTCGACGATGATCTCGGCCTTCTTGATCCAGCAAGTAAGACACAGAAGTAGATGAGTTCTCCGACAGCGTGACGGCGCTCCGGTGGTGGTGATGATCTACTCCTACAGGGCTCCGCCCGAGCTCTGCAGAAATCCGATCTGGAGGTAAAACTATGTGGTTTAGGCTAGAGTTGCACGTGGCAAAGATGTGTCTCAAAAAGCCCTAAACCACCACTATATATAGGAGGGAGGGGGAGGGGCTATCCTTGAGGCACAAGGCCTCAAGGGTGCGCCGGCCACCAGGGAGGAGGAGGACTCCTCCTCCAATTCAGTTTGGGAAGGAGGAGTCCTCCTCTTCCTTCCCACCTCCCTCTTTCCTTTTCCTTTTTCTTTTCTTTTGGTATTTTCTTATGTGGCGCCATGGGCTCCTTGGGCTGACTCCACGAGCCCACTAAGGACTTGTGGCGCCACCCTAGGGCCTTGGGCTCACTGTCGGGTGGGTGGGACCCTCCCGGTGAACACACGGAACCCATTCGTCACTCCCGGTACACTGCCGGAATTGCCCCAAAACTTTCCGGTGACCAAATGAAACCATCCTATATATCAATCTTTGTTTCCGGACCATTTCGGAAACCCTCGTGACGTCCGTGATCTCATCAGGGACTCCAAACAACATTCGGTAACCACACATATAACTCAACTACACTAAAATATCATCGAACCTTAAGTGTGCAGACCCCGCGGGTTCGAGAACTATGTAGACACGACCCGAGGCACTCCTCGGTCAATATCCAATACCGGGACCTGGATGCCCATATTGGATCCTACATATTCTCCGAAGATCTTATCGGTTGAACCTCAGTGTCAAGGATTCATATAATCCCGTATGTCATTCCCTTTGTCCTTCGGTATGTTACTTGCCCTAGATTTGATCGTCGGTATCCGCATACCTATTTCAATCTCGTTACCCGCAAGTCTCTTTACTCGTTCCGTAATACAAGATCCCATGACTTACACTTAGTCACATTGCTTGCAAGGCTTGTGTGTGATGTTGTACTTCCGAGTGGGCCCCGAGATACCTCTCCATCACACGGAGTGACAAATCCTAGTCTTGATCCATACTAACTCAACGGACACCTTCGAAGATACCTGTAGAGTACCTTTACAGTCACCCAGTTATGTTACGATGTTTGATGCACACAAGGTATTCCTTCGGTGCCAGTGAGTTATATGATCTCATGGTCACAGGAAAAAATACTTGACACGCAGAAAACAATAGCAATAAAACGACACGATCAATATGCTACGTTCATCGTTTGGGTCTAGTCCATCACATGATTCTCCTAATGATGTGATCCAGTTATCAAGTGACAACACTTGCATATAGTTAGAAAACCTTGACTATCATTGATCAACTGGCTAGCCTACTAGAGGCTTGCTAGGGACATTGTTTTGTCTATGTATCCACACATGTATCTATGTTTTCATTCAATACAATTATATCATGGATAATAAACGATTATCGTTAAATATGAAATATAATAATAACTATTTATCATTGCCTCTAGGGCATATTTCTAACAATTGGCACAATTGACATTAATAGAGTTTATAATAACATCATTGCAATCATGATTTTCGTTCAAGGAAATATCATGAATCACTTTATGACTTTCTTCTTTTAACACTTCATCACAATATTCAGATTCATGATTTTCAAGAAAAACTTCACAAAAGTAATCTAGAGCACTCGAGTCACTAGCAATTGGTTCAACATAATTATATCTTTTGAAAAGATTAGCACGTGGATGAGGATCCATATGTCTTTACTTTTCCTGTTTATTTTCTATTTTCGAGTGTTCTCATGAAGTCAATAGAAGCAAGCAAGCAAGAAAAAGGCAAATGGAAAGAAGGAAAATAAAAAGGTATTTTTACAACAAGTATTTCCCTCAGTTAAGAAACCAAGGTATCCATCCAGTAGGAAGATCCACAAGACTATGTAAGCAGCACCTGCACACAAATAGCAAATCCTCGCAACCCAACGCGTAGAGGGGTTGTCAATCCCTCGTGCGTAAACTATGGATAGATTGATAGATGCAAATAAGAGTGATAGCAAATAGAATGTAGAAATATATTTTTGGGTTTTTTGATAATATAGATCTGAAAACAAAAGAGCAAATAAAGTAGAAAAGCAAATAGCATAGTAGAGATTGAAAATAGATGATGTGAAGTAGACCCTAGGGCCGTAGGTTTCACTAGTGGCTTGTCTCGAGAAAATAGCAAGCGGTGGGTAGACAAATTACTGTTGGGCAATTGATACAAAAGCAAATAATTATGACGATATTCAAGACAATGATCGTATTTATTTATAGGCATAACGTTCAAGATAAGTAGACCGACTTCTACCTGCATTGATACGTCTCCGTTGTATCTACTTTTCCGAACTCTTTTGCCCTTGTTTGGACTCTAATTTGCATGATTTGAATGGAACTAACCCGGACTGACGCTGTTTTCAGCAGAATTGCCATGGTGTTGTTTTTGTGCAGAAATAAAGTTCTCGGAATGTCCTGAAAATTTATGGAGATTTTTTATGGAATAAAAGAAAAATACCTGCGCAAAGATCCACCGGAGGAGGTGGACCAGTGGGCCACAAGCCCACAGGCCGCGGCCACCCCCCTCGTCGCGTCGTGACGGCTTGTGGGGCCCACATGGCTCCACCGCCCCCAAACTCAGCTCTATATCTTCCGTATCACCCGGAAAAAAATCGGAGAGAAGGTTTCATCGCGTTTTGTGATACGGAGGCGCCGCCACATCCTGTTCTTCATCTGGAGGGCAGATCTGGAGTCCGTTTTGGGCTCCGGAGAGGGGAAATCATCGCCATTGTCATTATCAACCTTTCTCCATCGACAATTCCATGATGCTCTTCATCGTTCATGAGTAATCTCATCGTAGGCTTGCTGGACGGTGATGAGTTGGATGAGATCTATCATGTAATCCAGTTAGTTCTTGACGGGGATTGATCCCTAGTATCCACTATGTTCTAGATTGATGTTGCTACTACTTGGCTATGCTTAATGCTTTCACTAGGGCCCGAGTGCCATGATTTCAGATCTGAACCTATTATGTTGTCGCCAATATATGTGTGTTTTAGATCCTATCTTGCAAGTTGTAGTCACCTACTATGTGTTATGACCCGGCAACCCCAGAGTGACAATAGCCGGAACCACTCCCGGAGATGACCATAGTATGAGGAGTTCTTGTATTCACCACGTGTTAATGCATTGGTCCGGTTCTTTATTAAAAGGAGAACCTTAATATCCCGTAGTTTCCATTAGGACCCCGCTGCCACGAGAGGGATGGACAATAGATGTCATACAAGTTCTTTTCCCTAAGCACGTATGACTACAGACAGAATACATGCCTACATTAGATTGACGAACGGGAGCTAGTTACATATCTCTCCGTGTTATAGCTGTTACATGATGAATCACATCCGTCACACTCATCCATCAACGATCTACTGCGTATGAGTCTTTTACTACTAGTCCTCGCTACGTTACTTTGTCTAGGCTTGTCACTTGCTACAAAAGGGATTGGGCCACTTTGCTACTACTGTTGCTACTCCTGTTACTCTGCTGCTGCTGCTACTGCTGTTCCTTGCTACTTCACTCTTACTTGTTACAAGATCTTTTCCGACACCGTTTTCGGGGAAGAATAGTTCTCCGCCCACGTGCAACTTACTGACGCCATTGATACAATAGTTAGGAATAGTCTACCGTCAACTGATCATTTCTTGCACCGTTGCTATCTACTACTTTGCTACTGATACTTTGCTTGCAGACACTAATCTTTCAGGTGTGGTTGAATCTGACAAACTCATCTGCTAATACTTGAGAATATTCTTTTGCTTCCCTTTTGGTGAACCAACAAATTTGGGTTGAATACTCTACCCTCGAAAACTGTTGCGATCCCCTACACGTGTGGGTTATCAAGGCTTTTTCTGGCGCCGTTGTCGGGGAAGCACATCTATATTCTCTGAGTCACTTGGGATTGACGTCTGCTGATCACTATGAGGAATCCGAAAGATCCAAGAACTAAAATCTTGCCTTCCACTACGAGGAGAGGTAAGGAATTGCCATCTAGCTCTGCACTTGATTCACCTTCAGTTTTGAGTAAGTTTGCGACTTCGCCTCCTGCTAGAAATCTTGATATGTCGCCTGTGCTTGATGATGTACTTCTGCTGCCCATGATGCTTATGATGATGCTATGCTTGATACTATGCGTGATGATGCTATGCTTGATACTATGGCTGATGATGCTATGCTTGATACTATGGCTGATGATGCTATGCCTGATACTATGCCTGATGATGCTATGCCTGATACTGCTTTGCCACTAGGTGCATTCCTTGATGCACATATTGCTAGAGTTGCTGCTAGATGTGATGATACTTCTGAAACTGATGATACTATTGAAGTAGAACCTGTTACTATGCCTGAATTGCCTGTTATGCCTGATACGCGCTATGTTATGGAGGGAGAGATAGTTGAGGACTTTCTTGCGTGTAAGGATAGCTATGATGTTGAGAAATTACTGCGCAAGTGGAAAGAAAAATCTCTGAACGCTAGGATGAAATACGACCCGAAGTTTGCCACTTCACCTATCTATGTGACCGAGAAGGATTATGAATTCTTTGTCGATCCTGAGTTAATCACTCTAGTCAAATCTGATCCTTTTCACGGTTATGAGTCTGAAACGGTTGCAGCCCATCTTACCAAACTGCACGATATAGCCACCCTATTCACTAGCGAGGAAAAGATCCGCCACTACTATATGCTCAAGCCATTTCCTTTCTTGCTAAAGGATGATGCTAAGACTTGGTTCACTTCTCTTGCTCCTGGTTGTGTGCGTAGCCCCCAGGATATGGTCTACTACTTCTCTGAAAAATATTTCCCTGCCCATAAGAAGCAAGCTGCCTTGCAGGAAATATACAACTTTGCTCAAGCTGAAGAAGAGAGTCTCCCACAAGCTTGGGGGAGGCTTATCCATCTACTGAATGCTTTGCCTGATCACCCTCTTGAGAAGAATGAAATACTTGATATCTTCTATAATGGACTTACCGATGCTTCCAAAGACCACCTAGATAGTTGTGCCGGTAGTGTTTTTAGGGAACGAACTGTAGAACAAGCTGAGATTCTATTGAATAACATCTTGTGCAATGAGAATGCTTGGACTATTCCCGAACCACCTCCTAAGCCAACTCCAAAGAAAAGAGGTATTCTATTCCTCAGTCCTGAAGATATGCAAGAAGCCAAGAAATCTATGCGAGAGAAAGGCATTAAATGTGAAGATGTCAAAAATCTACCACCTGTCGAAGAGATCCATGGTCTTGATAACCCGATATAGGTAGTAGAAGTAAATTCTCTACGTAGGTTTGATGAGAGTGATATTCCTTTTGATAAACCTGCTAGCTTATGCTTGGATGAATTTGATAACTTCGTTGCCAAACAACATAGTTTCAATGATTATGTTAGCAGACAATTGGAACAGAATGCTCGTATGCTTAGTCATTTAAGTGCTTGTGTAGACAGAAATGTCAATGATCTTAAGCTTCTGAGTAAACATGCCTCTATGGTTAATACTCAGGTATAACAAGTACTTAAAGCTCAAAATGACTTGCTCAATGAGTTGAATGACAATTCCGTCAGAGTCGTCACTAGAGGCGGTAAAATGACCCAGGAACCTGTGTATCCTGAGGGTCATCTGAAGAGAATTGAACAATATTCTCAAGGAGTTAACACTGATGCACCTAGTCATCCTAGAAAGAAGAAGAAAGATGATAGGAACCTACACGCTAGCAACGCTGTTGCTACTACACCTGAGAGTCCAAACGATGTCTCTGTCTCTGATGCTGAAACGCAATCTGGTGATGAACATGAGCCTAATGATAATATCAATAGTGATGTTCATGATGATGCTCAACCTAGCAATGAAAAGGATGTGGAGATTGAACCTGTTGATCTTGATAACCCACAACCTAAGACTAAGAGATACCATAAGAATGACTTTGATGCTAGGAAGCATGGTAAAGAAAGGGAACCATGGGTTCACAAACCTATGCCCTTTCCTCCCAAACCATCCAAGAAAAAGGATGATGAGGATTTTGAGCGATCCGTTGAAATGATCAGACCTGTCTTTCTGCAAATGCATTTGACGGATATGCTCAAAATGTCTCCGTATGCTAAGTACATGAAAGATATTGTGACCAATAAGAGGAGGATACCTGAGGTTGAGATTTCCACCATGCTTGCTAACTATACCTTCAAGGATGGAACTCCTAAGAAACTAGGTGATCGTGGTGTGCCCATTATACCTTCCTCCATTAAAGGCAACTACGTTAGAACTGTGTTATGCGATCTTGGAGCCGGTGTTAGTGTTATGCCTCTCTCTCTTTATCGTAGACTTGAACTGGATAAGTTCACACCCACTGAAATCTCTCTGCAAATGGCTGACAAATCAATTGCTTGCCCTATCGGCATTTGCGAGGACGTGCCTGTTGTGGTTGCTAACGTCACTATCTTAACACACTTTGTTATCTTGGATATTCCCGAGGATGATGCCATGGCTGTCATCCTCGGAAGACCCTTTTTAAACACTACAGGGGCTATTATAGATTGCAACAAAGGCAATGTCACTTTCCATGTCAACGGTAATGAGCATACGGTGCACTTTCCGAAGAAACAATATCGAGTACATTGCATCAATGCTATCGAAAAGACTTCATCGATTCTTATTGGGAGCTTTGAATGCCCTATTCCTCGTGTCAAGATGAAGTATGATTTGCTTGTTGGGGAGATACACATCCCCATTGAGGTGACCTAGTGACTGTTTGAAAATTCTCCGTCTTCTTTTGCGATTCGAAAAGATTTGTCGAGGGGATTTGATCAACCCCATTGACGGATTTCTTTCGATGACCATGAGATGGATGAATCGAGGAGTCACAAACCTCTCTTCCAAGCTTTCACTTTAGGTTGCTTAGAAGAAAAATGATAGATTTAGTTTAGTTTTCCCTGTTTTCTGTTTTAGCGTCCGGTAGAAAAGTAGCCCAAAAAAAAGTTCTCCGAACGCTGTGAAAATCAAGTATGATTTTTCTGGATTTTTTGAAAAATACTGGGACAAAGAGTCTGTCTGGGGCCACACCAGTGGGCCACAAGCCCTAGGGGCGCGGGCACCCCCCTGGCCGCGCCACCCAGGCTTGTGGGGCCCATAGGCACCCCCTCCACTCATTCTTGCTCTCATCCGCTTCTCCTACCTCCAGAAAAAACCGTTTCGCAGCTCAAACCCGTGTTCTTGCTCCTCTTGCTGGGATTTTTGATCTCTTTGCTCAAATCACCGTTCTCCGAACTATTTTGGGGAAATTACTCCTTGGTAAGTGACTCCTCCATTGGTCCAATTATTTTTTGCTCTAGTGCTTTATATTCTGCGCATTTTTGCTGCCTTGGTGACCATGTTCTTGAGCTTTGCATGCTAATTCTAGCTGGTCCCAAGTAGTTTTGATGCGTAATATGGTCTTTAGGCACTTGTGGGAGTAGTTGCTACGAGTTTCGTTGAGCCTTATTCACTTTTCCTTAGAATCACTAAAAAATTCATAAATTTTCAGAGATAGAAAAGGGGAAAGATGAGGAGGTTCTTAAGAGGCTCGTCAAGCCATGACCCCAAGGATGATGGGAGTGAGAAGAAGCCCAAGTATTTGGTCCCTCGAGTCGCAGAAGTTCGAGCGTGCGAGTGGCCAAGCGACGTGTTCTTACGCGCCGCTGGAATTTATGAGGACTTTTATCACTTGGTGGAGAACGCATGCCTTACCGCCTTCGTTGAAGATAAGTGTCAGCAATACCTCCTCCTCACTAATATCTTCGTACAAAGCTTTAACTTCTATCCGAGGAAGAATCCTCCTATGGTTGAGTTCAAACTTTATGATATCCCCCAGCGCATGTCACTCCAGGATTTTTGCAATGTTTGCAAATTGCCTTACATTGGGGATATTCATAAACCTCGTCCACGAGACTTGGAAGCTTTCATCGGTACAATTGTTGTAGGAGAGGAGAGAGGAGTGTCTTGTGCTAGAGCTGCTAGCATACATTTTCCCGTGCTTCGGTACTTCTCACTATTTGTGGGAAAATGTTTGATTGGCCGTGGGAAAGCTCGGTCACTTAGTTCCCCGGATCTCACGGTCTTGCGCGAAGCCCTTTATAACGATAAAACTTATAGCTTGGACGCTATAGTAGCTCAACGGTTGAACCTGAACCGTTCTAAGGGTGTTGTCTATGGAGGTATCTATGCTACTCGTCTTGCTAGACACTTTGAGATCCCTATTAGACTGGACGAGGAAGAAGAGATTCTTCTTCCCAAGAGATATCTAGATTACGATAGCATGGTTCGCCATGACTTTCTTGATAGAGATATAAATAGAAGGATGATTTATAACCTGGTATTTAGTGAGGGTACTTGTGAGACTATTACTTTGCCTGCTCCTTCTTTGTTCAATCTTCATGCAGGCATGTACATTATTATGCCCTCGAACATCTATGCATATTGGGGCTTAGCCCAACCACAGGTGCCCATGCCCGAGCCGCCAGTCGAGTACCAGACGCCAGTTTATCAGTGGGAGCCGAAGGAGCTCACACAGCAGCAGCATCCTCAGTCCACTCCGGAGTACCCCGGAGCTGGTTATTTCCCTCCTTGGGAGTAGACCAACTTAGGCCAAAAGCCTAAGCTTGGGGGAGTACGTGTTCTCACTGACTTTACATTCTTGCTTATGCTTTCACTTTGTTAGCCGATGTTCACACTTTGCCACTGTATCATCAATGCTACTTTATTTTATTTTTCTCGTTTTCTTTTCGTGTGTCTGTCTAGTTTGAGAAAACCCAATTTTTTTTTCTTTTTCTTCTTTTGCTTGTTGGGAGCTTTCCCGTGTAGATAGTTTTCTTTTTCTTTGGCTCAAGGTAGAAGATATTGGTTACAATGTTTAGTGGCTCTTGCATGAGTACCTGTTTAGCTTTCAAAGAGCCATATTACTTTGTCTTCTCCGTTGTGTTTGCCTGCAGATTCCAGTGTAGTCCAATGCACAAGCACTCTTATTATTGTTCACATCGTTCGATCGTGCAAGTGAAAGGCAATAATGACGATATATGATGAAGTGACTGAGCCTGGAAAAGCTGGTATGAACTCGATCTATTTTGTTTTTGTAAATATGACTAGCTCATCATGCCTGATTCAGCTTTGTTGTGAGAGAAACATGTTTGCAATGACAACTTAGAGATCATAGTTGCTTATGCCATGCTTACTTAGCTAGGAGCTTATAATGGTTTGTCTTGGATGCCCACATGAATGTTGAGATGACTATGATGTAGTATGATAGGATGGTATCCTCCTTTGAATGTTTCAAGTGGCTTGACTTGGCGCATGTTCACGCATGTAGTTGAAACAAAATCAACATAGCCTCTATGATGTTCATGTTCATGGTGATTTATGTCCTACTCATGCTTCCACTCAATGTTAGTTAATCTCAATGCATTTTGATGACTGTTGTCGCTCTCTAGTTGGTCGCTTCCCAGTCTTTTGCTAGCCTTCACTTGTACTAAGCGGGAATACTGCTTGTGCATCCACCTCCATAAACCCAAAGTTGTGCCATATGAGTCCACCATACCTACCTTTATGCGGTATCTACCTGCCGTTCCAAGTAAATTTGGATGTGGCACTCTCTAAATCTTCAAGAAATAATTTGTTCTGCATGCCCGAACCGCTCATGTGGTGACAGGGGGCTATTGGTATCTTCCATGCTAGGCGTGTTATCCTCGATATGTGTTTATTCACTATCATTCACAAGAAAGAGGCCGATAATTGGAATTCCCAGTTCCATGCTCAAATCGAAAAGATAATTGCAAACAAAACTCCCCCATGATTGATGTTGGTATGGACGGTACCCGAGGATTCGGCTAGCCGTGGAGTGTGATTGATTGGTGGTGGGGGAGTCAAAACTTTACTTTTCTATTTGGGAACTGCCTATAGCATGTGTAGCGTGGAAGATGTTGAGAACTCTTAGTCATTGCGTTGACAATGAAAGCATGCCACCCAAAATTATTATCTCTGTTTTCAAAGCTTGAGCTCTGGCACCTCTGCAAATCAATGCTTCCCTCTGCGAAGGGCCTGTCTATTTATGTTCCTGTTGAGTCATCCTCCTCTTATAAAAGCACCAACTCGAGAGCACCTCTGTCATTTTTATGCTTTGCTTTTAACTGTGTTGAGTATGACTATGACTGGATCTTCTTTGCCATGAATTACAATGTTTAGTGAGCCCTTGGTCTCTGAAGGTGCTCTGCATTTATGTTTTGCGGTCTCAAAAAGAGCTAGCGAGATACCATCTATTCACACGGCTTCATATTGTTTTGATTGAAGTGTTGATGTTTGAGACTTATTATTATTTGCTCACTAGTTGATTATGCCATTGATATGAGTTTACCGTGAGACCTAGATGTCATTTGCTTATGTGGTTTGCTTGTGATCTTGCTGAAATTCTGGTTATGAGTTAGACATAGTTGCAACAACAAGATCAAACAGAGTTCGTCAAAGTTTTTCTTTTGTCTCTTTCAGTTTGTCAACTGAATTGCTTAAGGACAAGCAAGGCTTTAAGCTTGGGGGAGTTGATACGTCTCCGTCGTATCTACTTTTCCGAACTCTTTTGCCCTTGTTTTGGACTCCAATTTGCATGATTTGAATGGAACTAACCCGGACGGACGTTGTTTTCAGCAGAATTGCCATGGTGTTGTTTTTGTGCAGAAATAAAAGTTCTCGGAATGTCCTGAAAATTTACGGAGATTTTTTTTGGAATAAAAGAAAAATACGTTCGCAAAAATCCACCAGAGGAGGTGGACCAGCGGGCCACAAGCCCACAGGCCGCGGCCACCCCCCTGGCCGCGCCGTGAGGGCTTGTGGGGCCCACGTGGCTCCACCGCCCCCAAACTCAGCTCTATATCTTCCGTCTCGCCCGGAAAAAAAATCAGAGAGAAGGTTTCATCGCGTTTTGCGATACGGAGGCGCCGCCACATCATGTTCTTCATCTGGAGGGCAGATCTGGAGTCCGTTTCGGGCTCCGGAGAGGGGAAATCGTCGCCATTGTCATCATCAACCTTTGTCCATCGAAAATTCCATGATGCTCTTCATCGTTCATGAGTAATCTCATCGTAGGCTTGCTAGACGGTGATGAGTTGGATGAGATCTATCATGTAATCGAGTTAGTTCTTGACGGGGATTGATCCCTAGTATCCACTATGTTCTAGATTGATGTTGCTACTACTTGGCTATGCTTAATTCTTGTCAGTAGGGCCCGAGTGCCATGATTTCAGATCTGAACCTATTATGTTGTCGCCAATATATGTGTGTTTTAGATCCTATCTTGCAAGTTGTAGTCACCTACTATGTGTTATGACCCGGCAACCTCGGAGTGACAATAGCCGGAACCACTCCCGGAGATGACCATAGTATGAGGAGTTCATGTATTCACCGCGTGTTAATGCGTTGGTCTGGTTCTTTATTAAAAGGAGAACCTTAATATCCCGTAGTTTCCATTAGGACCCCACTGCCACGGGAGGGATGGACAATAGATGTCATGCAAGTTCTTTTCCCTAAGCACGTATGACTACATACGGAATACATGCCTACATTAGATTGACGAACGGGAGCTAGTTACATATCTCTCCGTGTTATAGCTGTTACATGATGAATCCGTCACACTCATGCATCACCGATCCACTACCTACGAGTCTTTTACTACTGGTCCTCGCTACGTTACTTTGTCTAGGCTTGTCCCTTGCTACAAAAGGGATTGGGCCAATTTGCTACTACTCTTGCTATTGCTGTTACTTGATACGTCTCCATCGTATCTACTTTTCCAAACTCTTTTGCCCTTGTTTTGGACTCTAATTTGCATGATTTGAATGGAACTAACCTGGACTGACGCTGTTTTCAGCAGAATTGCCTTGGTGTTATTTTTGTGCAGAAATCAAAGTTCTCCAAGTTCCACCTCAGGGGGTGGGCCAGTGGGCCACAAGCCCTTGCTCCGCCACCACCCCCTGGTGGCGGTGGGCAGGCTTGTGGGGCCCACACGGCTCTATCGCCCCCTTTCTCAGGTCTATAAGATCCCTTTCGTCCCAGAAAAAAACAAGTTTTCGTCGCATTTTCGATACGGAGGTGCCGCCACCACCTTTTCTTCATCCGGAGGGAAGATCTGGAGTCCGCCTTGGGCTCCGGAGACGCCATCGTCATCATCGACCTTCTTCCCTCTCCAATTCCATGAAGCTCTTCGTCGTTCATGAGTAATCTATTCGTAGGCTCGCTGGGCGGTGATGAGTAGGATGAGATCTATCATGTAATCGAGTTAGTTTTGATGGGGATTGATCCCTAGTATCCACTATGTTCTGAGATTGATGTTGCTACTACTTTGCCATGCTTAATGCTTGTCACTAGGGCCCGAGTGCCATGATTTCAGATCTGAAATTATTATGTTGTCACCAATATATGTGTGTTTTAGATCCCATCTTGCAAGTTGTAGTTACCTACTGTGTGTTATAATCCGACAACCCCGGAGTGACAATAACCGGAACCACTCCCGGTGGTGACCATAGTTTGAGGAGTTCATGTGTTCACCAAGTGCTAATGCGTTGGTCCGGTTCTTTATTGAAAGGAGAACCTTAATATCTCATAGTTTCCTTTTGGAACCCGCTGCCATGGGAGGGATGGACAATATATGTCATGCAAGTTCTTTTCCCTAAGCACGTATGACGACACACGGAATGCATGCCTACATCACATTGACGAACGGGAGCTAGCCACATATCTCTCCGTGTTATAGTTGTTGCATGATGAATATCATCCAAACAAATCACCGACCCATTGCCTACGAGTTTGTTCTACTGCTGCTGTTACTTGTCTTGCTCTGCTGCTGCTGCTACTACTGTTGCTACTGCTGTTACTTGTCTTGCTCTGCTGCTACTATTGCTATTAGTGTCACTTGCTACTGTTGCTACTCGCTACTGCTGTCACTAATGCTGTTCCTTGCCACTGCTATTGCTCGTTACACTGCTGCTACCTGCTACACTGTTGGTTCACCGGACGTTGACGGGAACTGACAACTTCCGTCAACGCGGCAACGGAGGCGCCATTGATACAATCGTTAGGAATAGTCTGCCGTCAACAGATCGTTTCTGACACCGTTGTTATCATATTACTTTGCTGTTACTACTGTGCTTGCATATACTAATCTTTTAGGTGTGGTTGAATTTGACAAATTCAGCTGCTAATACTCGAGAATATCCTCTCACCTCCCGTTGTGCAAACCAACAAATTGGGTCGAATACTCTACCCTCGAAAACTGCTGCGAACCCACGCGCTGGTGGGCCATCAACAACATTCTTCTAGTTCCGTTGCCGGGGAGTGCTAGCAGCATTCTTCTGGTGCCGTTGCAAGGGAAGGTTTGTTGTCATCAGCATTCGTCTAGCTATCGCCAGAGATTGCAATCATTACTCTGCTGCTGCTGCTACTGTTGTTCCTTGCTACTTCGTTGTTACTTGTTGCGAGATATTTTCTGACACCGTTGTCGGGGAAGAATAGTTCTCCGGCCACGTGTAACTTACCGGTGCCATTAATACAACAGTTAGGAATAGTCTGCCATCAACAGATCGTTTCTCGCACCATTTCTATCATACTACTTTGCTACTGATACTTTGCTTGCAGACACTAATCTTTCAAGTGTGGTTGAATCTGACAAACTCAGCTGCTAATACTTGAGAATATTCTTTCGCTTCCCTTTTGGTGAACCAACAAATTTGGGTTGAATACTCTACCCTCGAAAACTGTTGCGATCCCCTACACCTGTGGTTTATCATGCATCTAATTCTATTACTCCACACATCGACCGCTATCCAGCATGCATCTAGTGTATTGAGTTCATGAAGAAACGGAGTAATGCCTTAAGAACGATGACATGATGTTGACAAGATATATTTATGTAGGAATAGACCCTATTATTTTATCCTTGATAGCAATGATACATGTGTGTCATGTCTCTTTCAGTCACTGAGATTGAGCACTCCAAGATCGAACCCATCACAAAGCACCTTTTCCCATTGCACGATAAAAGATCAAGTTCGCCAAACAAAAATGAAATATGAGAAAAGAAATACGAGGCTATAATATTCAATCACGAATATGTTTTCATAGATCTGATCATAAACTCACAATTCATCGGATCCCAACAAACGCACCGCAAAAAAGAGTTACATCATATGGATCTCAAAGAGACCATTGTATTGAGAAACAAAACTAGAGAGAAAGCCATCTAGCTAATGTCGACGGACCTATAGGTCTTATATGAACTACTCATGCATCATCGGAGGATCACCAATGAGAATGGTGAACCCCTTCATGATCGTGTTCCTCTCCAGGACGGGCTCTAGATTGGTTTTTGTGGCGCGGGAACTTGCGGCGGCTGAAACGATTTTTCGTCGACTCCTCTAGGGTTTATTTAATATAGTGATATTTATAGATATCAGTGTCAAGGATTCATATAATCCCGTATGTCATTCCCTTTGTCCTTCGGTATGTTACTTGCCCGAGTTTTGATCGTCGGTATCCGCATACCTATTTCAATCTCGTTACCGGCAAGTCTCTTTACTCGTTTCATAATACAAGATCCCGCAACTTACACTTAGTCACATTGCTTGCAAGGCTTGTGTGTGATGTTGTATTTCCGATTGGGCCCCGAGATACCTCTCCGTCACACGGAGTGACAAATCCCAGTCTCGATCCATACTAACTCAATGGACACTTTCGGAGATACCTGTAGAGTACCTTTATAGTCACCCAATTACGTTGCGACGTTTGATGCACACAAGGTATTCCTCCGGTGCCAGTGAGTTATATGATGTTATGGTCATAGGAACAAATACTTGACACGCAGAAAACAATAGCAATAAAACGACATGATCAATATGCTACGTTCGTAGTTTGGGTCTAGTCCATCACATGATTCTCCTAATGATGTGATCCAGTTATCAAGTGACAACACTTGCATATAGTCAGAAAACCTTGACTATCATTGATCAACTGGCTCGCCAACTATAGGCTTGCTAGGGATATTGTTTTGTCTATGTATCCACACATGTATCTATGTTTTCATTCAATACAATTATAGCATGGATAATAGACGATTATCCTTAAACAGGAAATATAATAATAACTATTTATCATTGCCTCTCGGGCATATTTCCAACAGTCTCCCACTTGCACTAGAGTCAATAATCTAGTCCTCACATCGCCATGTGATTTACATTATAATAAATCTAAGACCCATACAGTTATGGTGTTGATCATGTTTTTCCCGTGGAAGAGGTTTAGTCAGCGGGTCTGCTACATTCAGATCTGTGTGCACTTTGCAAATATTCACATCCTCTCCTTCGACGTAGTTGAGGATGAGGTTGAAGCGTCGTTTGATGTGTCTGGTCTTCTTGTGAAACCTTGGTTCCTTTGCTAGAGCAATGGCACCAGTGTTGTCACAGAACAGAGTTATTGGATCTAGTGCGCTCGGCACAACTCCAAGATCCGTCATGAACTGCTTCATCCAGACACCCTCCTTTGCTGCCTCTGAGGCAGCCATGTACTCCACTTCACATGTAGAATCTGCTACGACGCTTTGCTTGGAACTGCACTAGCTTACCACACCCCCATTGAGAATAAATACATATCTGGTTTGCGACTTAGAGTCATCCGGATCGATGTCGAAGCTTGCGTCGACGTAACCCTTTACGACGAGTGCTTCGCCACCTCCATAAACGAGAAATATTTCCTTACTCCTTTTCAGGTACTTCAGAATATTATTGACCGCCGTCCAGTGGTCCACTTCTGGATTACTCTGAAACCTGCCTGCCATACTTATGGCCAAGCTGACGTCTGGTCTAGTGCACAACATTGCATACATGATAGAACCTATGGCTGAAGCATAGGGGACAAAACTCATTTGTTCTCTATCTTCCGCAGTTGCTGGGCACTCAGTCTTACTCAAGTTTATACCTTGTAACACTTACAAGAACCCTTTCTTGGACTGATCCATTTTGAACTTCTTCAAAACTTTATCAAGGTATGTGCTTTGTGGAAGTCCTATCAGGCGTCTCGATCTATCCCTATAGATCTTAATACCTAGAATGTAAGCAGCTTCTCCTAGGTCCTTCATAGAGAAACTTTTATTCAAGTAATCCTTTACGCTCTCCAAAAACTCCACGTTGTTTCCAATCAGCGATATGTCATCCACATATAATATTAGAAACGCCATAGAGCTCCCACTCACTTTCTTGCAAATACAAGATTCTCCAACCACTTGTATAAACCCAAATGCTTTGATCACCTCATCAAAGCGCTTATTCCAACTCCGAGATGCTTGCACCAGTCCATAAATGGATCACTTGAGCTTGCACACTTTGTTAGCATTCTTTGGATTGACAAAACCTTCGGGTTGCATCATATACAACTCTTCCTTAAGAAAACCGTTAAGGAACACCGTTTTGACATCCATCAGCCAGATTTCATAATCGAAAAATGCAGCTATTGCTAACATGATTCATACGGACTTAAGCATCGCTACCGGTGAGAATGTCTCATCGTAGTCAACTCCTTGAACTTGTGAAAAACCCTTTGCCACAAGTCGAGCTTTATAAATGGTCACATTACCGTTTGCGTCCGTCTTCTTCTTAAAGATCTATTTGTTGTGAATAGCCTTGCGGCCTTCAGGTAGTACTTCCAAAGTCCACACTTTGTTATCGTACATGGATCCTATCTCGGACTTCATGGCCTCCAGCCATTTGTTGGAATCCGGGCCCACCACTGCTTCTTCATAATTCGCAGGTTCATTGTTGTCTAACAACATAATTGATAAGACAAGATTACCGTACCACTCAGGAGAAGTACGTGATCTTGTCGACCTGCGAGGTCTGATAGGAACTTGATCCTAAGTTTCATGATCACATCATCAACTTCCTCCTCAACCGGCATTGCAACGATAGGGGTTTCCCCTTGCCGTGCGCCACCATCCAGAGGGATTAGAGGTTCGACAACCTCATCAAGTTTTATCTTCCTCCCACTCAATTCTTTCGAGAGAAACTCCTTCTCATGAAAAGCTCCGTTTTTAGCAACAAACACTTTACCCTCGGATTTGAGATAGAAGGTGTACCCAACTGTCTCCTTTGGGTAACCTATGAAGACGCACTTTTTCGCTCTGGGTTCCAGCTTTTCAGGTGAAGCTTTTTGACATAAGCATCACATCCCCAAACTTTAAGAAACGACAACTTTGGCCTTTTGCCATACCACAGTTCGTATGGTGTCGTCTCAACGGATTTTGGTGGTGCCCTATTTAAAGTGAATGCAGGTGTTTCTAATGCATAACCCCAAAATGATAATGGCAAATCAGTAAGAGACATCATAGATCGCACCATCTCTAATAAAGTATGATTACGACGTTCGGACACACCATTACGCTGTGGTGTTCCAGGCGGTGTCAACTGTGAAACAATTCCACATTGTCTTAAGTGAACACCAAACTCGAAACTCAGATATTCACCCCCACGATCAGACCGTAGGAACTTGATCTTCTTGTTACGATGATTTTCAACTTCACTCTGAAATTGCTTGAACTTCTCAAATGTTTCAAACTTGTGCTTCATCAAGTAGACATAACCATATCTACTCAAATCGTCAGTGAAGGTGAGAAAATAACGATATCCGCCGCGTGCCTCCACACTCATTGGACTGCACACATCGGTATGTATGATTTCCAACAAGTCACTTGCACGTTCCATTGTTTCGGAGAATGGAGTCTTAGTCATCTTGCCCATGAGGCATGGTTCACACGTGTCAAGTGAATCAAAGTCAAGTGACTCTAAAAGTCCATTGGAATGGAGTTTCTTCATGCGCTTTACACCAATATGACCTAAGCGACAGTGCCACAAAAAATGGCGCTATCATTGTTAACTCTAACTCTTTTGGTCTCAATGTTAGGTATATGTGTATCATCGCTATCAAGATTCAATATGAACAATCCTCTCACATTGGGTGCATGACCATAAAAAATATTACTCATAGAAATAGAACAACCATTATTCTCTGACTTAAACGAGTAACCGTCTCGCAATAAACAAGATCCAGATATAATGTTCATGCTTAACGCAGGCACTAAATAACAACTATTTAAGTTCATAACTAATCCTGATGGTAACTGAAGTGAAACTGTGCCGACGGGGATTGCATCAACCTTGGAACCATTTCCCACGCGCATCGTCACTTCATCTTTCGCCAGCCTTCGTTTATTCCATAGTTCCTATTTCGAGTTGCAAATATGAGCAACAGAACCGGTATCGAATACCCAGACACTACTACGAGAGTTGGTTAAGTACACATCAATAACATGTATATCGAATATACCTGATTTTTCCTTGGCCGCCTTCTTATCAGCCAGATACTTGGGGCAGTTGCGCTTCCATTGACCCAGTCCCTTGGAATAATAACACTCTATTTCAGGCTTAGGTCGAGCCTTGGGTTTCTTCGTCGGACTGGCAACATGTTTGTCGCTCTTCTTGGAGTTACCCTTCTTGCCTTTGCCGTTTCTCTTGAAACTAGTGGTCTTATTGACCATCAACCCTTGATGCTCTTTCCGGAGTTCTGACTGTGCGACTTTCAGCATCGCGAATAACTCGCCGGGTGACTTGTTCATCCCTTGCATGTTATAGTTCAACACAAAGCTCTTGTAGCTTGGTGGCAGTGATTGAAGAATTCTGTCAGTGATAGCCTCTTGCGGGAGTTAAATCCCCAGCTCAGCTAGACGGTTTGGGTACCCAGACATTTTGAGCACATGTTCACTAACAGACAAATTCTCCTCCATCTTGCAAGCATATAATTTATCGGAGGTCTCATACCTCTCGATTCGGGCGTTCTTCTAAAAGATAAACTTCAACTCCTGGAACATCTCAAATGCTCCATGACACTCAAAGCGACGTTGAAGTCCCAGCTCTAAGCCATACAAGACTGCACATTGAACTACTGAGTACTCCTCCTTACGTGTTAACCAAGCGTTCTTAACATCTTGCTCAGCCGTAGCGGGTGGTTCATCTCCTAGCACAGCATTAAGGACACAATCCTTCTTCCCAAGTTGCAGGAGCAACTTTAAGATTACGAGCCGAGTCTACAAAGTTGCTTCCATCATCTTTCAACTTAGCTTTCTCTAGGAACGTATTAAAATTCAGGGTGACTGTCGCGTGAGCCATTGATCTACAACACAAATATTTTAAAGTGGACTTAGACTATGTTCAAGATAATTAGAGTTTAACTAATCAAATTACTTGCTAAACTCCCACTCAAAAAGTATATCTCTCTAGTCATTTGAGTGGTACATGATCCAAAATCACTAACTCAAGTCCGATCATCACGTGAGTTGAGAATAGTTTCGGTGGTAAGAATCTCTATGCTAATCATATGAACTATACGATTCATGCTCGACCTTTCGGTCTCATGTGTTCCGAGGCCATGTCTGCACATGCTAGGCTCATCAAGTTTAACCCGAGTGTTCCACACGTGTAACTGTTTTGCACCCGTTGTATGTGAACGTTGAGTCTATCACACCCGATCATCACGTGGTGTCTCGAAACGACGAACTGTCGCAACAGTGCACAGTTGGGGAGAACACAATTTCATCTTGAAATTTTAGTGAGAGATCACCTTATAATGCTACCGTCGTTCTAAGCAAACTAAGGTGCATAAAAGGATAAACATCACATGCAATTCATAAGTGACATGATATGGCCATCATCTTGTGCTTCTTGATCTCCATCACTCAAGCATCGGCATGATCTTCTTGTCACCGGCGCCACACCATGATCTCCATCATCATGATCTCCATTGAGGTTGTCGTGCTATCTATGCTATTACTACTAAAGCTACGACCTAGTGCTACCTCCTGAGCTGGCGTTGGTTTTTTCCCTTGAAGAGGAAAGGGTGATGCAACACAGTAACAGTAAGTATTTCCCTCAGTTTGAGAACCAAGGTATCAATCCAGTAGGAGTATCAAGATGAGGCACCAATGTACGTGCGCAAAAACAACAAACTTGCACCCAACACTACAAAGGGGTTGTCAATCCCTTCACGATTGATTGAAAGGTGAGATCTGAAGGCGGAAAGTGCAACAAAGTAAAAGTGTAGGGCTGAAAATATGATGTGAAGTAGACCCGGGGGCCATAGTGTTCATTGGAGGCTTATCTCAAAATAGCAAATATTACGGTGGTGAACGAATTACTGTCAAGCAATTGATAGAACCGCGCAAAGTCATGACGATATCTAAGGCAATGATCATACATATAGGCATCACGTCCGAGGCAAGTAGACGATACTTTATGCATCTACTACTATTACTCCACACATCAACCGCTATCGAGCATGCATCTAGTGTATTGAGTTCATGACAAACAGAGTAATGCCTTAAGCAAGATGACATGATGTAGAGGGATAAATTCATGCAATGGATATAAACCCCATCTTTTTACCCTTGATGGCAACAACACGATGCATGCCTCGCTACCCCTTCTGTCACTGGGTGAGGTCACTGCACGGTATGAACCCAAAAACAAGCACTTCTCCCATTGCAAGAATCATAAATCAAGTTGGCCAAACAAAACCCACAACTCGAAGAGAATTACAAGGATATGAAATCATGCATATAAGAGATCAGAAGAAACTCATATAAGATTAAGAGATAATCTGATCATAAATCCACAATTCATCGGATCTCGACAAACACACCGCAAAAGAAGATTACATCGGATAGATCTCCATGAAGATCATGGAGAACTTTGTATTGAAGATCCAAGAGAGAGAAGAAGCCATCTAGATACTAGCTATGGACCCGAAGGTCTATGGTGAACTACTCACGCATCATCGGAGAGGCAATGGTGTTGATGAAGAAGCCCTCCGTATCTGAATCCCCCTCCGACAGGGCACCAGAACGTGCCCTAGATGGGATCTTCCGGAGATAGAAGCATGAAACCATCAAAAATTATAGATACGTTGGAGACGTATCAAGCATCCCCAAGCTTAACTCCTGCTCGTCCTCGAGTAGGGAAGTTATAAAGACTGAATTTTTGATGTGGAATGCTACCTAGCATATTTGTCCTTTGTAACTTCTTTCATGTGACATGAATGTTCAGATCCGTAAGATTAAAAACAATAGTTTGCTATTGACATGAAAACAATAATACTTCAAGCAAACTAGCAAGGTAATCATGAACTTTCGAAATAACAAGGCCAAAGAAAATTATCCCTACAAAATCATATAGTCTGGCTATGCTCCATCATCCCCACACAACTAATTTAAATCATGCACAACCCCGGTATTGGCCAAGTAATTGTTTTCGCACTCTTACTTTCTCAAACCTTTTTCAACTCTCATGCAATACATGAGCGTGAGCCATGGATATAGCACTTATAGGTGGAATAGAGTGTGGTGAAGGTTGTGAGGCAAAAAGGAGGAGATGGTCACATCGACTCGACGTATAAAAGGGCTATGAAGATGCCCATCAATAGATATCAATGTGAAAGAGTAGGGATTACCATGCAATGGATGCACTTAGAGCTATAAGTATGTGAAATCTCAAAAGGAGAACTAGTGGGTGTGCATCCAACTTGCTTGCTCACGTAGACCTAGGGCAATTTTGAGGAAGCCCATCATTGGAATATACAAGCCAAGTTATATAATGAAGATTCCCACTAGCATATGGTGCTGACAAAACAAGAGACTCTCAATCATGAAGAACACGGGGCTATTATGAAGCACAAGTGTGGAAAAGATAGTAGCATTGTCCCTTCTCTCTTTTTCTCTCTTTTTTTGTTTGGGCACTTTGGCCTCTTTCCGTTTCTCTCTATTTTTGTGTGGGCAACTTTGGCCTCTTTTTTTAATTTCCTCACATGGGACAATGCTCTAATAATGATAATCATCACACTTTAATTTAATCACAGCTCAATGCTTAGAACGATGAGGACTCTATAGGAAATGCCTCCGGCAGTGTACCGGGATGTGCAACGATCTAACTTGGCGTATGACGTTGAAACATCTCGCTAGCTATCTTACGATCATGCAATGGCAATATGAAAGTGACGGCACATGTCATGACACGGAACGGTGGGAGTTGCATGGCAATATATCTCGGAATGGCTATGAAAGTGCCATAGTAGGTAGGTATGGTGGCTGTTTTGAGGAAGGCATATCGTGGGTTTGTGCACCGGCGAAAGTTGTGTGGCACTAGAGAGGCTAGCAATGGTGGAAGGTGAAAGTGCATCTGTACCATGGACTCACATTAGTCATGAAGAACTCACATACTTATTGCGAAAGTTTTTATTAGTAATCGAAACAAAGTGCTAAATGCATACTCCTAGGGGAAGGGTTGGTAGGTGTTAACTGTCGCGCGATCTCGACCGCAACACAAAGGATGACAATCAATAAATCAATTATGCTTCGACTTCCTAACATAGCGGTTCACCATACGTGCATGTTACGGGAATCACTAACTTCAACAAAAGTATTTCTAGATTCACAACACCCTACTAACATAACTCTTAATATTACCAAATCCATGTCTCAAAACTAATTGAGAGGAATCAAACATCTCTTTCTAATCAATGCACAAGAATATGGAAGTTTTATTGTATCCTCTTTGGGCGCCTATCATCTTTGGGACTACTTTCATAGCACGAGCCAACTACCAAGTTACTCAGAGCGAGCACTCTCAAACAGATATAAGTGAAGATCGAGAGTTCTTATTTCTCCAAAATATGACACCGCCATGCTCTAAAATATCTAAGTGAAGCACAAAGAGCAAAGTTATCTAGCTCAAAAGATATAAGTGAAGCACATGTGAGCTAAATTGCCTAACTCAAAAGATATAAGCGAAGCTCAATGAGTATTCTAGCAAATTCACGATGAGTGCATGTCTCTCTCAAAAGGTGTGCAGTAAGGATGATTGTGACACAACAAAAAGAAAAGACTCCTATAATACACGATGTTCCAAGCAAAACACATACCATGTGGTGAATAAAAATATAGCTCCAAGTAATGTTACCGATGGATTGAAGACAAAAGAGAGGATGCCATCCCGTGGCACCCCCAAGCTTAGGCTTTTTGGTGCCCTTGAATTTGGCTAGGGATGCCTTGGGAATCCCCAAGCTTGAGCTCTTTCCACTCTTTATCCCTTTGTCCATGAGAACATCACCCAAAACTTGAAAACTTCACAACACAAAACTTAAACAGAAACTCGTGATATCATTAGCACAAGAAAACAAATTACCACCTCTTGAGGTACTGTAGCAAACTTGATTTCTATTTATATTGGTGTTAAATTACTTTATTCTCACTTTTCCATGGCTAATACCCCCCGATACTATCCATAGTTTCATCAAAATAAGTAACCAACACAACAAAAACAGAATCTGTCAAAAACAGACCAGTTTGTAGCAATCTGTATACTTCGTATACTTCTGGTATATCAAAAATTCAGAAAAATTACGACACTTTGGGAAATTGGCATATCAACGAGTATAAAAACTAATCAACTCAAATGCTCTTTGTGGATAAAAATGAAAAATAATTTCGTGAGCGAGAAGTTTCTGTCTTTTTCCAGCATGATCAAACAACCATTACCAAAACTAGTCATAAAGGTTTTACTTGGCCCAAACACAAAAAAGAAACACAAAAGACACAATCATAACAGAATTATGATGGTGTGGATGCAACAAAACAGAAAGCAAAAGGCAAAGATAAATTCATTAGGTTGCCTCCCAACAAGCGCTATTGTTTAACGCCCTTAGCTAGGCATAAGGCAATAGAATCACGTATCGTCGTCTTTGGTACTCAAACCTTAAGTAGCCCTCATCATGGATTCATAAGGCAATCTTATTTTCTTTCTAGGAAAATGTTACATGCCCTTCTTTAATGGAAATTGAAATCTAATATTCCCTTCCTTCATATCGATGACAGCACCAATAGTCCATAGGAAAGCTCTACCAGGAATGATAGGACATGTAGGATTGCAATCAATATCAAGCACAATGAAATCCACGGGTACATAGTTACTATTTGCAATAATAAGAACATCATTGATCCTTCCCATGGGTTTCTTGAAAGTAGAATCCGCAAGATGCAAATTAAGAGAGCACTCATCAATCTCATTAAAGCCTAGAACATCACATAAAGACTTTGGAATCACGGAAACACTAGCACCCAAATCACACAAAGCATTGCATTCATAGTTTTTGATCTTGATTTTCATAGTAGGTTCCCACTCATCATGAAGTTTTCTAGGAATAGAAACTTCCAATTCAAGTTTCTCTTCAAGAGATTTCATCATAGCATTGACGATATGATCGGTAAAGGCCTTGTTTTGGCTATAAGCGCGTGGAGAGTTTAACATGGATTGCATCAAGGAAATGCATTCAATGAAGGAGCAGCTATCATAATTGAATTCCTTGAAATATAAAGTAGTAGTTTCATTACTACTCAAAGTTTTGATATCCTCTACTCCACTTTCAATGCTTTTAGCATCAAGATAGATAGACTCCGAATCATTGGGGAATTTTTCAACCAAGGTGGATTCATATGCAGCCCCATCATCATTACGTTTGACACTAGAAAACAAGGATTCAATGGGAGTCACACCAAGCACTTTAAGATCTTCGTGATTCTCATCACGAGAACACGCCATTTTAAGCCATTCATGTCTAGCACGAATTTGGGCGGTTCATTCTTTACTCTCATTCATGGAAACACGCATAGCTTTCAAAGTTTCATCCATATTGATCTTGGGAGGAGCACATCTAACTTTCAAAGCATCAATATCAAGAGACATTCTATCAACGCTCCTAACCAAACAATCAATTTCGAGTAGTTTTTCTTCTATGGACGCATTGAAAATCATTTGCGAGTTGATAAACTCTTTAGTATTACTCTCTAGATCAGAGGGTAATTTATTGTAATTTCCATGAGCATTGTTGTAGGAGTTGCCAAAGTTATTAGTGGGATTACTAGGAAAAGGCCTAGGAATATAGTTTCCTCTAAAAGCATTATTGTTGCCAAAATTATTCCTACCAACAAAATTAACATCCAAGCTATCATTGCTACTCTCAATCAAGGAAGACAATGGCATATCATTTGGATCTAAAGGAGCACCTTTACTAGCAAACAATTTCATTAACTCATCCATCTTAGCACTCAATGAGTTAATTTATTCTATAGCGTGTACCTTTTTACTAGTAGGTGACTTTTCAATGTGCCACTGAGAATAGTTTGCCATGATATTGTTTAGGAGTTTTGTGGCTTCTCCTAATGTGACTTCCATGAATGTTCCACCGGAGGCGGAGTCCAAGATATTTCTAGAAGCAAAATTCAAACCAGCGTAGAAGATTTGTATAATCATCCAAAGACTCAATCCATGAGCGGGACAATTTCTAATCATCAATTTCATTCTCTCCCAAGATTGTGCAACATGTTCATGATCAAGTTTCTTAAAATTCATGATATCATTACGGAGAGAGATAATCTTAGCCGGCGGAAAATACTTGGATATATAAGCATCTTTGCACTTGTTCCAAGAATCAATACTATTTTTGGGCAAAGATGAAAACCAAGTTTTTGCTTGATCTCGCAATGAGAACGGAAATAGCTTCAATTTAATAACATTATTATCCACATCTTTATTGTTTTGCATATCACATAACTCAATGAAGGTATTAAGATGGGATGCGGCATCTTCACTAGGAAGGCCGGAGAATTGCTCTTTCATAACAAGATTTAGCAAAGCAGCATTGATTTCATATGATTCCGCACTAGTGGCGGGAGCAATAGGAGTAATAATAAAATCAATTCGAGAAGTCACAAAGTTTGGTGTTTTCAGTCATGGTGACTTCAGCAACCACAGAAGCACACAAGCGAACAGAAAGCAAGCGAAAGAAAACGGCGAAAAAAGGCAAATATTTTTGTAAATTTTTGTTTTTCAGAAGTGGGAGAGAGTAAAACGAGAGGCAAAAAAGTAAATGCAAGAGATGAGTTTGCGACACTTACTTGGATAAGCTTGACTTGATGCTCCCCGGCAACGGCGCCAGAAATTCTTCTTGCTACCTCTTGAGCTTGCGTTGGTTTTTTCCCTTAAAGAGGAAAGGGTCATGCAGCACAGGAGCAGTAAGTATTTCTCTCAGTTTGAGAACCAAGGTATCAATCCAGTAGGAGTATCAAGATGAGGAACCAATGTACCTGCGCAAAGACAGCAAACTTGCACCCAACGCTACAAAGGGGTTGTCAATCCCTTCACGATTGATTGCAAGGTGAGATCTGAAGGCGGAAAGTGCAAAAAAGTAAAAGTTCATGACAAACAGAGTAATGCCTTAAGCAAGATGACATGATGTAGAGGGATAAATTCATGCAATAGATATAAACCCCATCTTTTTACCCTTGATGGCAACAACATGATGCATGCCTTGCTACCCCTTCTGTCACTGGGTGAGGTCACCGCATGGTATGAACCCAAAACCAAGCACTTCTCCCATTGCAAGAATCATAGATCAAGTTGGACAAAAAAAACACAACTCGAAGAGAACTACAAGGATATGAAATCATGCATATAAGAGATCAGAAGAAACTCAGATAAGATTCGTAGATAATCTGATCATAAATCCACAATTCATCAGATCTCGACAAACACACCGCAAAACAAGATTACATCGGATAGATCTCCATGAAGATCATGGAGAACTTTGTATTGAAGATCCAAGAGAGAGAAGAAGCCATCTAGCTACGAGCTATGGACCCGAAGGTCTATGGTGAACTACTCACGCATCATCGGAGAGGCAATGGTGTTGATGAAGAATACCTCCGTATCCGAATCCCCCCTCCAGCACGGCACCAGGACATGCCCCAGATGGGATCTTGCGGAGACTGAAGCTTGCGGCGGAGAAGAAGTATTTTCGTGGATCTCTCTCGTGGTTTTGGATTTTTCGGGGATTTATAGGCGGAAGAAGTAGGGCAAAGGAGCCCGAGGGGTCCCACAAGCCTGCTAGGCGCGCCCCCCTGGCCGCGCCTAGGGGGCTTGTGGCCTCCCTTGGTGCCCTGTGCCTTGGTTCTCACGCTCCCTGCGTATCTTCTGTTTGAGAAAAATCTTTTCGGAGATTTTATTCCGTTTGGACTCCATTTAATATTCTCCTCTGAAAAGGGTCAGAAACACGGAAAACAGGAACTGACACTTGGCACCGAGTTAATAAGTTAGTCCCAAAAAAGATATAAAAGGCATACAAAACATCCAAAGTTTGACAAGATAATAGCATGGAACCATAAAAAAATTGTAGATACGTTGGAGACGTATCACCTAGCAATATAGTAAACGCATCTGCAAACACAAACGTTATTTAAAGACAACCCTATGGCTCCTGCCGGTTTCCATAGCATCGACGTGAAATTCGATATTAACTATTACAACATGATCATCTCATACATCCAATATATCACATCACGTCATTGTCCATATCATATCACAAGCATACCTTGCAAAAACAAGTTAGACGTCCTCTAATTTGTATTTGCATGTTTTACGTGGCTGCTATGGGTATCTAGTATGATCGCATCTTACTTACGCAAAAACCACAACGGAGATGTGCAAATTGCTATTTAACCTCTCCAAGGACCGCCTCGGTCAAAACCAATTCAACTAAAGTTGAAGAAACCGACACCCGCCAGTCATCTTTATGCAATGAGGTTGCATGTCAATCGATGAAACCAGTCTCTCGTAAGCGTACGAGTTATGTCGGTCCAGGCTGCTTCAATCCAACAATACCGCCGAATCGATAAAAGACTAAGCAGGGAAGAAAATCGAACATCACCATCCACAAAACCTTTTGTGTTCTACTCGAGATAACATCTACGCATGAACCTAGCTCCGATACCACTGTTGGGGAACGTTGCATGGGAAACAATTTTTTTCCTACGCACACGAAGACCTATCATGGTGATGTCCATCTAAGAGTGGAGATTTGGATCTACGCACCCTTTTAGGTCGCACAGCAGGAAGCATTAAGAAATGCGGTTGATGTAGTGGAACGTCTTCACGTCCCTCGAACCGTCCCACGATCCGTTCCGATCTAGTGCCGAACGGACGACACCTCCGTGTTCAGCACAAGTACAACTCGACGATGATCTCAGCCTTCTTGATCCAGCAAGCAAGATGGAGAAGTAGATGAGTTCTCCAGCAGCGTGACGGCGCTCCAGTGGTGGTGATGATCTACTCCTGCAGGGCTCCGCCCAAGCTCCATAGAAATCCGATGTGGAGGTAAAACTATGTGGTTTAGGCTAGAGTTGCACGTGGCAAAGTTGTGTCTCAAAAACACCTAAACCACCACTATATATAGGAGGGAGGGGGAGGGGCTAGCCTTTAGGCACAAGGCCTCAAGGGTGCGCCGGCCACCAGGGAGGAGGAGGACTCCTCCTCTAATTCGGTTTGGGAAGGAGGAGTCATCCTCTTCCTTCCCACCTCCCTCTTTCCTTTTTCTTTTTCTTTTTCTTTTCTTTCGGTATTTTCTTATGTGGTGCCATGGGCTCCTTGGGATGACTCCACGAGCCCACTAAGGACTTGTGGCACCACCCTAGGGCCTTGGGCTCACTCCTGGGTGGGTGGGCCCCTCCCGGTGAACACCCGGAACCCATTCGTCACTCCCGGTACACTGCCGGAATTGCCAGAAACTTTCTGGTGACCAAATGAAACCATCCTATATATCAATCTTCATTTCCGGACCATTCCGGAAACCCTCGTGACATCCGTGATCTCATCCGGGAATCCGAACAACATTCGGTAACCACACATATAACTCAAGTACATTAAAACATCATCGAACCTTAAGTGTGCAGACCCTACGAGTTCGAGAACTATGTAGACATGACCCGAGGCACTCCTCGGTCAATATCCAATAGCGGGACCTGGATGCCCATATTGGATCCTACATATTCTCCGAAGATCTTATTAGTTGAACCTCAGTGTCAAGGATTCATATAATCCTGTATGTCATTCCCTTTGTCCTTCGGTATGTTACTTGCCCGAGATTTGATCGTCGGTATCCGCATACCTATTTCAATCTCGTTACTGGCAAGTCTCTTTACTCGTTCCGTAATACAAGATCTCGTGACTTACACTTAGTCACATTGCTTGCGAGGCTTGTGGGTGATGTTGTATTTCCGATTGGGCCCCGAGATACCTCTCCGTCACACGGAGTGACAAATCCCAGTCTTGATCCATACTAACTCAACGGACTCCTTCGGAGATACCTGTAGAGTACCTTTATAGTCATCCAGTTACGTTGTGACGTTTGATGCACACAAGGTATTCCTCCGGTGCCAGTGAGTTATATGATCTCATGGTCATAGGAACAAATACTTGACACGCAGAAAACAATAGAAATAAAACAACACGATAAATATGCTACGTTCATAGTTTGGGTCTAGTCCATCACATGATTCTCCTAAAGATGTGATCCTGTTATCAAGTGACAACACTTGCATATAGTCAGAAAACCTTGACTATCATTGATCAACTGGCTAGCCAACTAGAGGCTTGATAGGGACATTGTTTCGTCTATGTATCCACACATGTATCTACGTTTTTATTCAGTACAATTATAGCATGGATAATAAACGATTATCCTTAAACAGGAAGTATAATAATAACTATTTACCATTGCCTTTAGGGCATATTTCCAACAATTGGCACAATTGACATTAATAGAGTATATAATAACATCATTGCAATCATGATTTTCGTTCAAGGAGATATCATGAATCACTTTATGACTTTCTTCTTTTAACACTTCATCACAATATTCAGATTCACGATTTTCAAGAAAAACTTCACAAAAGTAATCTAGAGCACTCGAGTCACAAGCAATTGGTTCAATATAATTAGATCTTTTGAAAAGATTAGCACGTGGATGAGGATCCATATGTCTTTACTTTTCCTGTTTATTTTATGTTTTCGAGTGTTCTCATGAAGGCAATAGAAGAAAGCAAGCAAGAAAAAGACAAATGGAAATAAGGCAAATAAAAAGGTATTTTTTTGAAGTGGGCGAGAGGAAAACGAGAGGAAAATGGTAAATAATGTCATTGCAAGGAGATGAGATTTGTGTGTAGGAACCTGATAGATCTTGAGTTCATCTTCCGTGACAACGGCGCCAGAAATCTTGACGTTCGTTGGATGTGCGTTGGTTTCCCTCCAAGCTTAAAGGGTGATGTAGCACAGTGACAACAAGTATTTCCCTCAGTTAAGAAACCAAGGTATCAATCCAGTAGGAAGATCCACAAGACTATGTAAGCAACACCTGCACACAAATAGCAAATCCTCGCAACCCAACGCGTAGAGGGGTTGTCAATCCCTCATGCGTAAACTATGGATAGATTGATAGATGCAAATAAGAGTGATAGAAAATAGAACGTAGAAACATATTTTTGGTGTTTTTGATAATATAGATCTGAAAACAAAAGAGCAAATATAGTAGAAAAGCAAATAGCATAGTAGATATTGAAAATAGATGATGTGAAGTAGACCCTAGGACCGTAGGTTTCACCAGTGGCTTGTCTTGAGAAAATAGCAAGCGGTGGGTAGACAAATTACTGTTGGGCAATTGATACAAAAGCAAATAACTACGACGATATTCAAGACAATGATCATGTATATATATAGGCATCACGTCCAACATAAGTAGACCGACTTCTGCCTGCATCTACTTCTATTACTCCACACATCGACCGCTATCCAGCATGCATCTAGTGTATTGAGTTCATGAAGAAACAGAGTAATGCCTTAAGAACGATGAAATGATGTTGACAAGATCTATTCATGTAGGAATAGACCCTATTATTTTATCCTTGATAGCAATGATACATGTGTGTCATATCTCTTTCAGTCACTGAGATTGAGCACTCGAAGATCGAACCCATCACAAATCACCTTTTCCCATTGCAAGATAAAAGATCAAGTTCGCCAAACGAAAATAAAATATGGGAAAAGAAATACGAGGCTATAATAGTCAAGCACGAATATGTTTTCATAGATCTGATCATAAACTCATAATTCATCGGATCCCAACAAACACACCGCAAAAAAAGAGTTACATCATATGGATCTCAAAGAGACCATTGTATTGAGAAACAAAACTAGAGAGAAAGCCATCTAGATACTGTCAACAGACCTGTAGGTCTGATATGAACTACTCACGCATCATCGGAGAAGCACCAATGAGAATGGTGAACCCCTTCATGATCGTGTTCCTCTCCAGGACGGGCTCTAGATTGGTTTTTGTGGCTCTGGAACTTGCGGCGGCTGAAACGATTTTTCGTCGACTCCTCTAGGGTTTATTTAATAATGTGATATTTATAGATCTCAGATGTGGTGGAGAATCTTCCAGAGGGCGCCACTAGACCCCAGGCCGCGCCAGGGGCCTTTGGCGCCTTGTGGTGTCTAGTGGACCCTCTGGACCTTGGTTGTTGCTCATTCTTGGCCCCCAAGTTTCCTTCTGGTTCAAAAAAAATCTCGGTAGTTTTGTGGCAATTGGATCTCATCTGGTGATATGAATTTTCTGCGAAGGTAAAAACACCAAAAAACAGCAACTAGCACTAGGGACTATGTCAATAGGTTAGTCCCAAAAATGATATAAAATATCTGTAAAATGATTATGAAACATCCAAGAATGATAACATAAAAACATAGAACAATCAAAAATTATAGTTACATTGGAGACATATCAAACGTCGTGCGACGAACTGTTAGGTCCGATCACACAACCGGCAACGAGTGGAGGTGGCTAGTTGCAACACTTGCAAAGCCTTGGTGATGGGGCCAAAGCGATCAACTGAATAAGAGTGCCATATCTCCACTATACATACGCATCCATCATGGGCTCAACTCTTGGGCCTCCCACTCGGTCACGATCCAAGTCTAGCTCGATCACATCTGATCAGTGTTCTTGGATCCAGTCTCGTAGATTCCTTCCCTTAAACGCGCGACCCGTTAGGTTCCAGTCGGCTTGGCTGCAGGTCGGATCACCTTCAACCTACTTGGTTGGTAGCGGCCTCTATCAAGACGTGCCGACCAGCAAGTAGACAACTAAGCGGGTTAGGCGAACCTGTACATCACACTTCTATTCTCCTTTCCACACGATATATGTTTTTGACTCGAGGCGGGTTTGTCATCCTTGTGCTAGCCTGACCTATTTCCTGTTACATTGATGCCGACCACAAACTGGATCATCTCATAATTCTTGTCACATGGCCATGTTTATCTTGTTCGGATCACTTGGGGCACAGAGTATATCTCCCTTGACCGGAGGGGAAAATCTCATCTTACTCGACCATGTCTCGTAGCATGGGTCTGGATAAGTCCGAAACATACCTTTATAACTATTCGGTTATGGAGTTGCGTTTTGTTGGCCCGAAGCAGACCTGTCACTATATCGAGTACATGCGTCAACTCAGATCTTAGGACATAGAACATATATTGTACTAGAGACTCACATATGACATATCACTGTGTCTCATAGTTGGGTGTGTCCAACTCGGACCTATCTCGACTCGGATCCTACTATGTCGAATCTGACTAGATCCTTCTAAGTCCGTATTATTGGGTTAGCATCCGATGCTCCATGGCCCCACCGTGCCATATTCTAATCTAATCACCTGTGCGCCCAGACATGCCTTTCGACTAGGGACCTTTTAGGACAGTCACCATACAATGCATAGTCTCACAAACAAGTCACGTACTTGCTGATACACATCATTGATAATGTCTAAGGTCATAAACATATAGGAAAATATCATCATACATGATTGCCTCTAGGGCATATCTCCAACATCACCTCCTTACGCCATATGCAACGACAATTAAAATAAATCACACTTATGCTTCAATCCTTAGTGTATCTCCAACGCGACCCGTAAAATTTCCCGCATGCGCCTGGACTCCAAAAGCCATCCAAAGTGGCCTTGTATCATTCAAAATGCAGTCCAGGCATACTTTCTCCCGCAGACCACAAAAAATGTGTGGGCCTTTGCGCGAGTCTGAACCGCTCCCACACTCGCTTCTGACAGTCATGACCCACCCAAAACCCCTCCTCCATCGTGCGTGCTTTCGGTCAGCGCCATTCCGGAATGTCGGTGCCTGCATTCATCCCTGTCCAGAGCGATCGCGATCGCTCACCGGTGTCGACATTTAAGCTGCACACCGGTCGAAGAGCATCGTCTGTGCGGCTTCCCTATGCACGCGACTCATGCGTGTTCAAATAACACGATGGCCGCCCACCGTCCATCTGCTATCCATATTGATCGATGCGGTTGCCGAGTCATCTCCTCCCGTGCCACCCGCCCATCCCTCTGCTGCCCATCACCCACACAATGGATTTCTACCCCGCCAAAGCTTTCTGGGATGGGCTGACGCTGGACCACAAGAAGGAGATAGACGCCTTTGCTCCCGGAGGTCAACTTCGTCCCGATGGAGTATGCTGTCGATGACGATCCGACGCCACCCTCCTCCTCCGCATCACCCTTGCTGGTGAATTGCACAATGACCATTGGAGAGGCCCATGCCCATTACATGGACAGGTGCCGGAGGAGCAGTTCTAGGAGGCACATGCTGACATGACCTACAACCACCACCTCCTCTAGGAACATGTGCATGTGGAAGAGAATCTCGCCATCGGTAGGGTGGTCGGGTCAAACATGGAAGTGGTGGAGGAGGAGGCACTGCACGAGTCCTACCGCTCCGCCCGCGAGATCCGCTTCGCCCGCTAGCGGCGCCGTCAGTGGGTGGTGGAGGTGGCGGCCGCCTCCAAAGAGTGTGATGACACCGACGAGGCATTGTTCGATTAGACCGACAAGGAGGAGGAGGACATCATCGAGGTCATGTCCCGCCATGACGACCACGAAGGCGACACGTTTGCGGGTTGTGCTGGCAACGAGGCAGATAGAGCATGGTAGATCGCTGACACTCAGGTCCTAAGAAGGCCACCGCTCCTCCCCTCCCATTGAAGCCAAGCTTGTTGAGATGATAACCGTGGACCAATTAGTCACTTGGCAACGGCGTTGAGGCAGGCAACTTCGCTTTGTGGAGCTTTAGAGAAGGAGGTTACGAAGATGGAGCTCGAGAAGACAGAGCTTCAGTTCTTGGGGCTCATGGCCGGACACGGGGAACGAGTGCCGCGTGATCATAGATATGGTGTATTAATTATTCCTATCGAGCCGACGAGCAGCAGTTAGTTCATGTAAGTTAAGGATATATGTCATGTTTATATGAAATACGTCAAGTTTGTATGAAATATGTCATGTTTATACGTCAAGTTTGGATGAAATCCGGTCATGTTTGCACAAATTTTGTCCGGTTGGTTCAAACTATTTTCAAAATGTATGCGCCCACGGTTGGATGGGCCTCCTGTATCCGTGTCTAGGGCTGCCCCCCCCCCCTTTTCATAGTCGGATGTGGGAGGAAATTTATGGGTTGCCGTTGGAGATTCCCTTATACTCAAAGACGTGACGATCATCAAACTAACCCTAAATTTATATATGTACTTCGTCCTTCCCATAACATAAGATTTTTTTTTACAATGATGGATCTAGTGGGGGTGCCATGGGTGCCACGATAACACATCTAAAATTGCAATCTAATTTATTATATAAACTAGACACTAATTGTTTGACAACTTAATGCTATTTAAGAAGTATTTGCTAGGATTATGATGATATTTAAATCAAACTACACTACTTGGCACCCCAATAATAGTGTCAAAAACGCTTCTATGTCATGAGACAAAACGAGTATTATTTGACACTGTATCGAAAAATAGTATGATCTCGATTTATCGTTTGCAAATATCATTTTATAGGGATCCACGACACCCACCCTCAATCTTGATCCCTAAATATTAGGGACCCACTACCTGCAGTCTCATCTTGATATACACCTATCTTTTTATCTGGCGGTTTTCCTCATGTGGCCCTTCACCAACATGGTCTTTCGCATGTCAAAACAAGACTTGGAAGCAAGTAGAAGCAGTGATGCTTTGGATTCTAAGAGTTGGACACATGTAGCATTTTTGGAATAGAAGGCATACGGGAATATGTTCACTGATGGTGTGTAAGAACTAGTGTAACTGACCTAATTATGGCCATCTCGGTAGGCATTATAGCTAGACAACTGAAGTATATTTTAAACCTTCAATTCGTAGAGCTTGGATGAATCAAACCTCGACCTTCGAATCCTTGAAATCGATACCCTAATCTTTCTTATCCTGATCAAGATCAACCCTCAATTAGTTTGGCACACTGGGAAAATAATAATCCCTCCCAGGATCCTAGTCTACTATAACAGACACCTCTGTCCCACATGTCATATCTAACTTCTATCCCCAGTTTCCTCTCCCTCTCTACTGGAATCAGCGAAGACGCAGGAGCGGCACGATCGCTCGGCAGCGCAGATGAAGGGCATCAGTTTCGCGCGTTTCCCGGTTTGCCGCGTCAACTTGGCGGAACATTGTTTTCTTGTCGAGGATGTGAAAGAGTAGCGGATCGCGAACTGCCAGGTCAACGCGACGGACCCATGTGCCGATGACCTTCGTCACAGCAATGCCCGCGTACACCAGCCACATGAGCCCGCTGATACGTCTCCGTCGTATCTACTTTTCCGAACTCTTTTGCCCTTGTTTTGGACTCTAATTTGCATGATTTGAATGGAACTAACCCGGACTAACGCTGTTTTCAGCAGAATTGTCATGGTGTTGTTTTTGTCCAGAAATAAAAGTTCTCGGAATGTCCTGAAAATTTACGGAGATTTTTTCTGAAATAAAAGAAAAATACCTGCGCAAAGATCCACCGGAGGGGGTGTGACAGTGGGCCACAAGCCCACAGGCCGCGGCCACCCCCTATGGCCACGCCGTGCAGGCTTGTGGGGCCCACGTGGCACCACCGCCCCCAATCTCAGCTCTATATCTTCCGTTTCGCGTGGAAAAAGATCAGAGAGAAGGTTTCATCGCGTTTTGCGGTACGGAGGCGCCGCCACATCTTGTTCTTCATCTGGAGGGCAGATCTGGAGTCCGTTTCGGGCTCCAGAGAGGGGAAATCGTCGCCATCGTCATCATCAACCTTTCTCCATCGACAATTCCATGATGCTATTCATCGTTCGTGAGTAATCTCATCGTAGGCTTGCTGGACGGTGATGAGTTGGATGAGATCTATCATCTAATCGAGTTAGTTCTTGACGGGGATTGATCCCTAGTATCCACTATGTTCTAGATTGATGTTGCTACTACTTGGCTATGCTTAATGCTTGTCACTAGGGCCCGAGTGCCATGATTTCAGATCTGAACCTATTATGTTGTCGCCAATATATGTGTGTTTTAGATCCTATCTTGCAAGTTGTAGTCACCTACTATGTGTTATGACCCGGCAACCCGAGAGTGACAATAGCCGAAACCACTCCCGGAGATGACCATAGTATGAGGAGTTCATGTATTCACCGTGTTTTAATGCGTTGGTCTGGTTCTTTATTAAAAGGAGAACCTTAATATCCCGTAGTTTCCATTAGGATCCCGCTGCCACGGGAGGGATGGACAATAGATGTCATGCAAGTTATTTTCCCTAAGCACGTATGACTACATACGGAATACATGCCTACATTAGATTGACAAACGGGAGCTAGTTACATATCTCTCCGTGTTATACATGTTACATGATGAATCACATCTGTCACACTCATCCATCACCGATCCACTGCCTACGAGTCTTTTACTACTGGTCCTCGCTACGTTACTTTGCCTAGGCTTGTCCCTTGCTACAAAAGGGATTGGGCCACTTTGTTGCTGCTGTTACTTGTTACTTTGCTGCTGCTGCTACTGCTGTTCCTTGCTACTTCGCTGCTACTTAGTGCAAGACTTTTCTGGAGCCGTAGTCGGGGAAGCATTCTTCTTAAGAATAATCCCCCGTCAACGTGCTGGCGCCATTGATACAACAGTTAGGAATAGTCTGTCGTCAACAGATCGTTTCTGGCACCGTTGCTATCATACTACTTTGCTACTGATACTTTGCTTGCAGACACTAATCTTTCATGTGTGGTTGAATCTGACACATTCACATGCTAATACTTGAGAATATTCTTTCACTTCCCGTCGTGCGAACCAACAAATTTGGATTGAATACTCTACCCTTGAAAACTGCTGCGATCACATACGCTTGTGGGACATCACCCGCCCGCTCGATTGGGTGCTCAAGTCCCCTTGGCAACCAGATCGCTGCTTATACCAGTAAGTTTACGTGGTGCACACGCCATGAACTTGATGACTAAGGCTGGCCATAGTGAGAGTAACTTAGGTAGTATCATGTACTTGGGACTAGCAAACATGCTGATGTGGCACACAATTAAAGAAGAGATAGAGAATTAGAGTAACATAGGTAGATATCGTAACATGTTAAATGCTATGCTACTATGTGTCATGTAGGTCAATAAATAAGGTCATCTATGATATTAGTTTATATCATACAATAGTATCATATGCATGATACTACTATATGATACTCCCATTATGACCAGGCTAAGATACTTGGGTATTGCATTTCCTGCACACGTGTTTAGCTAGCGTACTCCCGCTGTCGGCATGCCGACTGACCACATCAAGGTGAGGGGCTGACTCAGCTGATGCTTATCTTGAGGCAATCGTACGTATGTAGAAACAAGCAGGCAGGTGGATGAATTTAACAGGAGCTTTCTCCCGTACGTATGTGGAAACTTACACGCATTCTAACATGATCGACCTACGTCTGCTTCAGTGCATCATGGTCTCGAACATGTGTCCACGGCCAGCGGCACGACACACCATACACCTGGCATGGGACCTGCGCCTGTGCGCACACACCTGGTCGGCGGTCTGCAGGTGTGCTTGCAACATGGTGAGCGTCGTCGCTCGGGCAGCTCGAAGCAACAACAACGAGGAAGACACCATCACTGGAATGATAGATATGACATGTAGGGCCGCTTAGTCGGTGAGAGAAACTGATAATCCCGGTCAGGATTGTCTTTTTTCGTGCCACAAACAAGTATAGGATCCATATTGATCGGGGTCAGAGAGATTAGGGTACAAATCTCAGGGAATCAAAGATGAAGGTTTGATTCCGACGAGCTATAATAGACTTTACTTTAGCTAGACAAAGGTTTTGAGTCGAGGTCCAATTGTTTTAGCAAGAGAGACATGCACGTAGACGAAATGCAGATGTGTGCCTTGGCATGTTGTTTGCTTTCGGGGGCTTTCGTAGCTATCCCAACGGGTCCTCGTAAAAAAAGCTATCTCAAAGTGGGTGCTTCTTTGTAGCATTTTTTTTAACAATCGCTATCGTATGGATTTTTCTTTGGGGTTTTACGCTTCTAGCTACTTATTCTTTTTGCGGAGAAACGGGAGTTTTATTTTTAGGTAATAGTGTTACAGTCAAGACGCTACAAATCCTCGATACAAGGTGGAGGCGAGGTCAACCACACAACAGTTGTACTCCCGGTACGGCTATAATTGACCAGCCGATCTGCAACTCTATTTTGACTACGAAGAATTTTCTGAGGATAAAACTCCCTACTACTCATTAACCCTTTGATTTCTCGAACTAAATGACCATATGTAGAGCCCTCCAGTCCCTTCGACAAGCAGGAAAGCGCTTGCGTCGAGTCCGACTGAACGACAACCGGAAGTGTGGGCCAAAGCCATCCCTTGCATGATTGCATGAATTTCTGCTTCCAAAGAGTCATTGCAGTGGAAGATCACCCAGTAAGAAGAAAAGATGATATGACCTGCACTGTCGCGTAAGACCATCCCAACAGCCGCAGAGCCATCAGAAATGTTGAAGGACCGTCCGCTGAGAGAGCTACGTGGCCTGGCTTAGGCTTTGGCCACGGTGCTGCGGGAGGCGTTTGTTTCTCAGTCCTAGAAGGGGCAGCCGAAGATGGCATCTTTCCCTTGATAATCTTCTCAGTTGAGAAACGACCAGCCAACTTAACTGATTTATAATAACTCTTCAGGAAATCGACTGTGACTTGAACTGGAGGTACATCCTTACCGTGAGTTTGGCCAGTCCTCAACTGCCAAATACGCCATGTAAGCATGATGGTCATGTCACGTATATCATCAGAGCATCTAGATAGAAAATGTAGCAGCCATGTCGGTGTTTACTCACGACATCAACCATGGGTAGGCTAAACATGAGTGGTGGGAACCGTAAGGACACCGGCGGTCTCCAGGAACGGGATTGGTACAAGCAAGAGACGCACGATGTACCCAGGTTCAGGGCTCTTCATAGAGATAACACCCCTAGTCCTGCCGGAATGGTTGATGCCCCAAAGGAATTACAGTGTGCTCCATGAGTTATTCGACGGAGGAGGAAGAAGGAGCTGTCGGCTCGCGTCTACCTCTCCTGTATGGGTGTGTGTGTGAGAAGTTGACCGACCCTCTGCATGGAGGGGGATCGGGGGGTTTTATAGACGAACCCACCGACCTACAATATGGATAAAAGTACAAAGGAGGGGCCTGCCTGGAAGCCTCGTCGGCTGGCCAAGGGACCCACAGTAGTCTGGTCTTGCCGTTGGAGGGCCCCGCCGGCTGCGAGGTCCCGTCTGGCCATGGGACCCGCCGGCCAACCAATGGAGCTCTCGCGTAAGGCTGACGCATGACACATGTAGTACGTCCGGCGTCGTCTTGCGAGATTCGTCATGGGTCGCCAGTACGTCCGTCTCCACTATTACCACGCCAAGCTTGGTAATGGAGTGGGTGCTGATGGGCCTATACTGTGCTGGTATGACGGATCGGAGTCGGCCTAGGTGGCCGCTAACACTGTATCAGCCGTGCGCCCCAATCTTGTACCTGTGCTGACGTGTATCCACCTTTATTCGTAGAGTCTAGTCCCAGCCTAGGGTTGGATGTGACTAGGGCTGCCTAGCCGGCTAGCAGCCTCGCTAGCCGGCCTTGAAGTTGCCGTCTCGCACCTAGCCGGCAAGCGCTTTCTAGCCGGCCAAGAGGGGTTGTCTTCTCGTCCCTGGCCGGCGAGAGCTCTCCAGCCGACCAGGAAGGATTGTCGTCTCACTCCTAGCCGGCAGGAGCTTTCTAGATGACCAACGAGAGTTGGCCGTCTAGAAGAAGCTCAGGCTTCCCTTCACTCTTGGATGCAAAGGAGTAGGCTCGATGAGCCTACCCGGGGTTATCCCCCCGTCAATCCATTCCTTCTCATTATCAATCAGTAATTTCACTTGGGAGGGCCCATCTTGTACGCATGCTCAGCCATATATTCGTGGCACGGGGACAAGTAATTAAATCATGGAAGGATCCTTCCTCCTCGACGCCACATAAAGGGCACGTCAATTTTGTCGCAAGATGTATGAATACTTTGCACTTTTCTATAGGTAGGGCACCTGTGGCGACTTTCCAAGCAGAGATTTTCATCCGTTGAGGAACCGAGGAGTTCCATATGCAGTTCCGAATCGAGCGGCAACCACTTGGAGGCAAAGCTAAATGTCACTGGAGAAACATAACACCGTGTGAATTAAGCTTTAAATAAAAATGATAAGTTCAACATGAATGATCTGAGAGAAAGACAAAGGCAAAAACCACACTATTCACATTTGATCTTATTTTTTGTTTCTATGTGTATTTTTATTTTGATTTTGAATATTTTTAGGGGTTGTAGACATGGATAGGTGCGGGAGGAGCAGTTCCGAGAGGCGCATGCTCACACCGCCTACAACCACCACCTCCTTTTGGAGCATGTGCAGGCGGAGGAGCAACTCGCCATCGACACGATGGTCCTGTCAGACGCGGACGTGTCAGAGCAGGAGCCGCTGCTCGAGTCCTATCGCTCCGGCCGCAAGATCCGCCTCGCCCGCTGGCGGCTCCGCCACTGGGTGGAGGAGGTGCCGGCCGCCTCCAAGGAGTGTGATGACACTGACGGTGCATTGTTCGACGAGATCGATGACGAGGAGTAGGACATCGCCGAGACCGTGCCTCTCCGTGACGACCAAGAAGCCGACACATTTGCGGGTTGTGCCCGCAATAAGGAAGATAGAGCACGGTAGGTCGCTAGCACTTGGGTCCAAAGAAGGCTACCACTCCTCCCCTCCCATTGAAGCCAAGCTTGGCGGGCAGCTAATCGTCGACTAATTAGTCGTCTGGCAACGACGTGAAGACGGATAGCTTCGCTTCTCGGAGCTTTAGAAAAGGAGGATACGAAGGTGGAGCTTGAGAAGACAAAGCTTCAGTTCTTGAGGCTCATGGCCGGACATGGGGAACGGGCGACGCATGATCATAGATTAGGTGTATTAATTATTCCTATAGAGCAGGCCGAGCACCATTTAGTTCATGTAAGTTAATTATATCTGTCATGTTTATATGAAATTTGTCAAGTTTGTATGAAATCCTTCATGTTTATCCGTCAAGTTTGTATGAAATCCGACCGCGTTTGCATGAATTTTGTCCGGTTGGTTCGAACTATTTTCAAAATGTATGCGCCCACGGTTGGATGGGCCTCCCACATCCGTGTCTGGGACTGCACCACCCTCCTTTCCGTAGACAGATGCGGGAGGAAATTTACGAGTTGTCGTTGCAGATGCCTTAGAGCATCTCTAGCACACCCTGTATAATTGTGACTTGCAAACGCGTTTTACAATTCGACGATCTAGAGTTTTGCAGGGCAAATACGCTACAGAGCAGACCTCGTATAATCAAACTGCATAATTTGAAAAAAAAACATTCACGGGCGAAACTACAGACCACACTTCATTCAGAGTTAATACATAGTAGACGATCATACATACTAAGGGGGGTAGAGGTAAGCTATCCTACTAGAGTTCACCGGAGCTACTAGCTATCCTACCGCACTATCCAAAATTGAGCTCACCGGAGTTGATCTCATGCGGTAGTAGATGCGTAGTGCGCTCAGTCGCCGTCCTCGTCGGAGGAGAACACTATGTACATGTGCTCATGCGCAGTCGCTTCACGGCGCCACTCCTCCACCTTCTGGACGAAGGCGAGGGCCGACGCGACAGCCTGCTCATAGAGCATTGTGTCAATCTTCTCCTCCCTTCAGCGGAGCTGCTAGTCCTCTTCTGCCTCTCGCGCACTCCGCGGCAGCAGCGCGGGCAAAAGCATATCCGCCTCCGCCGGAGGGAGGAAATCCTCTGGTCCGAAGATGGCCCTGGCACGTCGCTCCGGCACCGCCTCGGCCTCCGGCTCCTCGAGCTCCTCGAGCTCCATCTTCACCGACGGGAGCTCCTCCCTCTTCACCGGGAGGAAGGAGGAGCGCGAGCTCGATGCCTCGGAGGAGCTGTCGGCGTTGAGGCGGCCGCGCGCGCGGTCGTACTCCTCTGTCTCGCGATGGAGGAGCGACGGCGGCGGCGTAAGGCTCTACTGCAAGAAACGGCGGGCGGCGCGCTTCCGGGCGGCGTCGGATCTGATGCAACGAGCCCTCTCGGGGCCGTCATTCCTACGACCGCCGGAGTTGGCCATCGAGGGCAGTGGAATGGAGCTGCTACATGGCAGAATGGAGGCGCGCGGCGGCAAATTGGAGGCGCCGGCGGTGAGGTGGGGGACTTTTCACAGCAACAGAGGGATTGGGTTTCGACCCGCATCCAACGGTCGAACCCGCAGATATAGCGGTCGAGCGCTCGCGCTTACGGGCCACAACAAAAGTTTTACGGACCGGGCCGCGTTTATAGTGTTTGCTCTAGCAAAAAAAACAGTCCAAACCCGTATAGTCGCCGGAATTTTACAGTTCCGGCGATTATACGAGATCTACTAAGGATGCTCTTATAACCAAAGACGTGACAATCATCAATTTAACTAATAACCAAAGACGTGACAATCATCAAATTAGAGCCTAAATTTATGTACGTACTTCTCCCATAACATAAGAGTGTTTTTAGAGTGATGGAAGAGTGTTTTGTACAGTGATGGATCTAGTGGGGGTGCTATGGGTGTGGCACCACCTCTAAAATTGCAATCTAATTTATTACAAACTAGACACTAATTCTTTGACAACTTAATGCATTTTAAGAAGTATTTGTTGGGATTATGATGATATTTAAATCAAATTATACTACTTGGCACCCCAATGATAGTGTCAAAAACACTTTTATGTTATGGGATAAAAGGAGTATTATTTGACATTGTATGGGAAAATAGTAAGATCCCGATTTATCCATTGCAAGTATCATTTTATACAGATCCGCCACACCAACCAACAATCCGGATCCCTAAATATTAGGGACCCACTACCTTCAGTCTCATCTTGATATATACCCATCTTTTTGTCTAGCGGTCTTCCTCGTGTGGCCCTTCATAAGACTTGGGAGCAAGAGGAAGCAATGACGCTTTGGATTCTAATAGTTGGACACGTGTAGCATGTTTGGAATAGTAGGCATATGGGAATCTGTTCATTGACAGTGTCTAAAAAGTGTTATAACTGACCTAGTTATGGCCATCGTGGTAAGCATTATAGCTAGAAACAAGTTTCCAAGTTGAGCTTCGATTGTTTCAACGAGAGAGAGATGCACCTAGACGAAAAATAGATGTGTGCCTTGGGATGTTGTTTGCTCTGGAGCGTGCTTCCCTAGCTATCTCAAAGGGTCCTTGATACGTCTCAAACGTATCTATAATTTTTGATGGTTACATGTTGTTATCTTGTCAACTTTGGATGTTTTATATACCTTTCATATCTTTTTTGGGACTAACTTATTAATTGAGTGCCAAGTGCCAGTTCCTGTTTTTTCTGTGTTTTTTGACTATTTTCAGATCTGATTTTGGAACGGAGTCCAAACGGAATAAAATCCCCGAAATAATTTTTTTCAGAACAGAAGAAGATCGGGGGACTTGAGGGCCAAGGCAGGAGGCCCACAGGGATCCCACAAGCCCTGACGCCGCGGCCAGGGGGGGCCGTGGCGACCAGGCTTGTGGCCTCCCTGGCGCTCCCCTGCCCTAGCTCTTTGGCCTATATATTCCCTAAAATTCCAGAAAAAATCAGGGCATCCACGAAAACACTTTTCCGCCACCGCAAGCTTCCGTTTCCGCGAGATCTCATTTGGAGACCCTTCCCGGTGCCCTGCCGGAGGGGACTTTGGAGCTAGAGGGCTTCTACATCAACATCATCGCCCCTCCAATCACTCGTGAGTAGTCTACTTCAGACCTACAGGTCCGTAGTTAGTAGCTAGATGGCTTCTTCTCTCTCTTGGATCTTCAATACAAAGTTTTCCATGATCTTCATGGCGATCTATCCGATGTAATCCTCTTTGGTGGTGTGTTTGTCGAGATCCGATGAATTATGGGTTTGTGATCAGATTATCATTGAATTATATTTGAATCTTTGCTGATTTCTTATATGCATGATTTGATATCCTTTTAAGTCTCTCCGAGTCTTGGGTTTTGTTTGGCCAACTAGATCTATGATTCTTGCAATGGGAGAAGTGCTTGGTTTTGAGTTCATACCGTGCGGTGACCTTTCCCAGTGACAGAAGGGGTAGCAAGGCATGCACCGTGTTGTTGCCATCAAGGGTAACAAGATGGGCTTTCATCATAGATTTGAGATTGTCCATCTACATCATGTCATCTTGCTTAAGACGTTACTCTGTTCTTATGAACACAATACACTAGATGCATGCTGGATAGCGGTCCACGTGTGGAGTAATAGTAGTAGATGCAGAAAGTATCGGTCTACTTGTTTTGGACGTGATGCTTATAGATATTTTCATTGCCATAGATAACGTCATGACTTTCCGCGGTTCTATCAATTGCTCGACAGTAATTCGTTCACCCACCGTCTACTTTCTTTCATGAGAGAAGACACTAGTGAACACTACGGCCCCCGGGTCTATTGACAACTAACGTCTCCACTTTTACTTTTACTTAGCTTTGTTTACTTTTTGCTTTCAGTTCTCACTTTGCAAACAATCTATAAGGGATTGACAACCCCTTCATAGTGTTGGGTGCAAGCTCTTTGTGTTTGTGCAGGTACTTGTGACTTGACGTGATCCTCCTACTGAATTGATACCTTGGTTTTCAAACTGAGGGAAATACTTACCGCCGCTGTGCTACATCACCCTTTCCGCTTCAAGGGAACACCAATGCAAGGCTCCAAGGCCGAGGGGGAATCCTTTACATATTTGCCAAGGAAGTCCCTATAGGCGTAGCCCGTAGCAGAAGGATTCCTGGCGTCGTTGCCGGGGAAGGTCTTTTGTTGCCATAGCAGAAGTATTTCTGGCGCCATTGCCGGGGAGAGATCAACTCAAGATCTATCCAAGTAAGTGTCACAAGCTCATCTCTTGCATTTACTTTGTTTGCCAGTTGCCTCTCGTTTTCCTCTCCCCCACTTCACATTCGCCATTTTCATTTGCCTTTCTCCTTTGCCGTTTTCTTTTGCCTTTTTGCCGTTCTCTTTTGCCCGTTTCACTCGCTTACTTCCTGCTCGTTTGTGTGTGGGATAGTCCATCAATGGCTAGACTCACCACTCCAAACGATACCCCTGAGAACGAAGTTCTCAATTTCAAGCAGAATCAGGAAGATAATTTAAAGGACGCTTGGTACAGGATTTGCAATGCTCAAAGTAGATCTACTCGTAAGCAATCCACTACCGTTCTTCTTCGCAGTTTTTATGTTGGAATCTCTCCTTGGAATAGGTATATTCTTGATACCATTATAAGCGGGAATTTTTTGGGGAGCCATACTGTTGACTCCTATGGAGCTATCATGAATTTGGTAGACTCACCCCCGCTCATGGTTAACGGAACTACCTTGACCTTGGAACACGTGATGCAAAGGCTTGACGCTATTGAAAACAAAATTGCCACAATTGAACTTATTGAGGGTTTGGATAGAAAGATCCACAATCAAATTACTCAGTACGGATCCAAAGTGGGAATGGTTTTGAAAAATTTAAGGGAGAAGGAACCTATAGTTAATAATTCCTCTAGAATTGGCAAACTAGAAGATGTCATAACCAACTTGGGTTCCGCTTTTGCCGTTGTGCAAAATACTCCAAATCTCACTCTCAAAAAGACCGTCAAGTCTGTTTTTGTTCCTGAAGCTAGTGGTGAGTCATCTAATAAATATGAAGATCTTAAGATGATAAATGATCACACTACTTATGGTTTGAGCACCAAAGATGACTATACGTGATTCCATCACCTTATGCCTAGCTAAGGGCGTTAAACAATAGCGCTTGTTGGGAGGCAACCCAACGAATCTATCCTTTTTCTTTCTGTTTTGTGTTTTCCACACTTTCATAATTCTGTTATGATTGTGTTTTTTGTGTTTCTTTTGCGTTTGTGCCAAGTAAAACCGTTATGATTAGTCTTGGGGATGATCGTTTGGTCATGCTGGAAAAGACAGAAACTTTCTGCTCACGAAAAGAATTTTCATTTTTTATGTAAGAGCTTTTGAGTTTATTCTTTTTGTTTCTGATTTCTACGCAAATTCTTCAGACTGTCGTAAATTTTCAGAATTTTTGATGTACCAGAAGTATACGAAGTATACAGATTGCTACATACTGGTCTGCTCTTAACAGATTCTGTTCTTGTTGAGTTGGTTGCTTATTTTGATGAAACTATGGATAGTATCGGGGGGCATTAGCCATGGAAGATTGAAAATATAGTAACCCAACATCAACATAAGTAGAATTTAAGTTTTCTACAATACCTAAGGAAGTGGTGGTTTGCTTTCTTATACTAATGTTATCACGAGTTTCTGTTTAAGTTTCGTGTTGTGAAGTTTTCAAGTTTTGGGTGAAGTTCTCATGGACAAAAGGATAAAGAGTCGCAAGAGCTCAAGCTTGGGGATGCCCAAGGCACCCCAATTTGATTCAAGGATGCCGTAAAAGCCTAAGCTTGGGGATGCCCCGGGAAGGCATCCCCTTTCGTCTTCAATCCATCTGTAACGTTACTTGGGGCTATATTTTTATTCACCACATGTTATGTGTTTTGCTTGGAGCATCTTGTATGGTAGGAGTCTTTTATTTTTGTTGTGTCACAATATTCCTTGCTCCACACCTATAGAGAGAGACATGCACTCACCGTGATTTTGTCGAGCTTCACTTATATCCTTTGGTTAGAAATTCAGCTCACATGTGTTTCACTTATATCTTTTGAGCTATTTGATTTTGCTCTGTGTGTTTCACTTCTATCTTTGAGAGCACGGAAGTGCGTTGCGTGGTAGTTGATCTATGCTATGAAAGTAGTCTCGAAAGGGGTAGTTATCCAAAGGGATATGAAAACTTCCACCTTCATGTGCATTGAGTATTTAGAGAAGTTTGATTCATCTCAATTAGTTTTGAGTTGTGGTTGTGGTAATATTGAAGTTATACTAGTAAAGTGTTGTGGATCTAGAAATACTTGTGTTGAAGTTAGTGATACCCGTAGCATGCACGTATGGTGAACCGCTATGTGATGAAGTCTGAGCATGATTAGTCTATTGATTGTCATCCTTTGTGTGGCGGTCGGGATCGCGCGATGGTTTATACCTACCAACCCTTCCTCTAGGAGTATGCGTTGAATGCTTTGTTTCGATTACTACTAAAACTTTTGCAACAAGTATATGAGTTCTTCATGACTAATGTTGAGTCCATGGTTTAGATGCACTTTCACCTTCCACCATCACTATCTTCTTTAGTGTCGTGCAACTTTCGCCGGTGCATGAAACCCACCATTAGCCTCCCTCAAAACAGCCACCATACCTACCTACTATGGCTTTTTCAAAGCCATTCCGGGATATATTGCCATGCAACTACCACCATGACATGTGCCACCACTTCTACATTGCCATTGCATGATCATAAGATAGCTAGCATGATGTTTCCATTGATGTCTATGCCATGCTAGATCATTGTCACGGTACACTACCGAAGGCATTCCATATAGAGTCATCATTGCTCTAAGTTTTGAGTTGTAAGTGTGATGATCGTCATTGATGGAGCATTGTCCCATGTGAGGAAATAAAAGAGGCCAGCGGAGCCCATTTACAAAAATAGGCCAAAGGCCCACCAAAAAAGGCCAAAGAGCCCACCAAAAAAATAATGAGAGAAAAAGAGAGAAGGGACAATGCTACTATCTTTCCACACTTGTGCTTATGAAGCACCATGATCTTCATGATTGAGAGTCTCTCGTTTTGTCAGCACCATATAGCTAGCGGGAAATTTTCATTATATAACTTGTCTTGTATATTCCAATGACATGCTTCCTCAAAATTGCCTTAGGTCTTCTTGAGCAAGCATGTTGGATGCACACCCACTAGTTTTCTTTAAGAGCTTTCACTTACTCTTAGCTCTAGTGCATCAATTGTATGGCAATCCCTACTCATTCACGTTGATATTTATTGATGAGCATCTCCATAGCTCGTTGTGCCTAGTCAATGTGACCATCTTCTCCTTGTTTGCCTTGCAACCTCCACCACACTCCACTCCACTTATAGTGCTAAAACCATGGCTCACGCTCATGTATTGCGTGAGAGTTGAAAAGGTTTGAGGAAGTAAAGGTGTGAAAACAATTACTTGGCCAATACTGAGATTGTGCATGATTTAAATTTGTTGTGCAAGGATGATAGAGCATAGCTAGACTATATGATTTTGTAGGGATAACTTTCTTTTGGCCTTGTTATTTTGAAAGTTCATGATTACCTTGCTAGTTTGCTTGAAGTATTATTGTCTCCACGTCAATAGCAAACTATTGTTTTGAATCTAGTGGATCTGAACATTAACGTCACATAAGAGGATTTATAAAGACATTTATGCTAGGTAGCATGAAAGCATCAAAAATTCATTCTTTATCACTTCCCTACTCGAGGACGAGCAGGAGTTAAGCTTGGGGATGCTTGATACGTCTCAAAAGTATCTATAATTTTTGATGGTTTCATGTTTTTATCTTGTCAACTTTGGATGTTTTATATACCTTTTATATCTTTTTTGGGACTAACTTATTAATTCAGTGCCAAGTGCCAGTTCCTATTTTTGTGTGTTTTGACTCTTTTCATATCTGATTTTGGAACGGAGTCCAAACGGAATAAAATCCCCGAAATAATTTTTTCCAGAACAAAAGAAGATCGGGGGACTTGAGAGCCAAGGCAGGAGGCCCACAGGGAGCCCACAAGCCCTGACGCCGGGGCCTGGGGGCCCCCGGCGACTAGGCTTGTGGCCTCCGTGGCGCTCCCGTGCCCTAGCTCTTTGGCCTATATATTCCCTAAAATTCCAGAAAAAGTCAGGGCATCCACGAAAACACTTTTCTGCCGCTGCAAGCTTCCGTTTCCGCGAGATCTCATCTAGAGACCCTTCCCGGTGCCCTGCGGGAGGGGACTTTGGAGCTGGAGGGCTTCTACATCAACATCATCGCCCCTCCAATGACTTGTGAGTAGTCTACTTCAGACATACGGGTACGTAGTTAGTAGCCAGATGACTTCTTCTCTCTCTTGGATCTTCAATACAAAGTTCTCCATGATCTTCATGGAGATCTATCCGATGTAATCCTCTTTGGCGGTGTATTTGTCGAGATCCGATGAATTGTGGATTTGTGATCAGATTATCTATGAATTATATTTGAGTCTTTGCTGATTGCTTATATGCATGATTTGATATCCTTGTAAGTCTCTCCGAGTCTTTGGTTTTGTTTGGCCAACTAGATCTATGATTCTTGCAATGGGCGAAGTGCTTGGTTTTGGGTTCATACCGTGCGGTGACCTTTCCCAGTGACAGAAGGGGAAGGAAGGCACGCATCACGTTGTTGCCATCAAGGGTAACAAGATGGGCTTTCATCATAGATTTGAGATTGTCCATCTACATCATGTCATCTTGCTTAAGGCGTTACTCTGTTCTTATGAACTCAATACACTAGATGCATGCTGGATAGCGGTCGACGTGTGGAGTAATAGTAGTAGATGCAGAAAGTATCGGTCTACTTGTTTTGGACGTGGCGCCTATAGATATGATCATTGCCATAGACAACGCCATGACTTTGCGCGGTTCTATTAATTGCTCGACAGTAATTTGTTCACCCACCGTCTACTTGCTTTCATGAGAGAAGCCACTAGTGAACACTACGGCCCCCGGGTCTATTCACAACTATCGTCTCCACTTTTACTTTTACTTTGCTTTGTTTACTTTTTGCTTTCAGTTCTCACTTTGCAAACAATCTATAAGGGATTGACAACCCCTTCATAGCGTTGGGTGCAAGCTCTTTGTGTTTGTGCAGGTACTTGTGACTTGACGTGATCCTCCTACTGGATTGATACCTTGGTTCTCAAACTGAGGGAAATACTTACCGCCACTGTGCTACATCATCCTTTCTGCTTCAAGGGAACACCAACGCAAGGCTCCAAGGCCGAGGGGGAATCCTTTGCATATTTGCCAAGTAAGTCATTATAGGCGTAGCCCGTAGCAGAAGGATTCCTCGCGCCGTTGCCAGGGAAGGTCTTTTGTTGCCGTAGCAGTCCTTGCAAAAAAGCCATCTCAAATGGGGTTCTTCTTTGTTGTATTTTTTCCTGGAACAGTTGCTGTTGTATTGGTATTTCTTTGGATTTTTACACTTCTAGCTACTTACTGACAAAGCTAAATGTCATTGTAGAACATAACAAAGCTCGTATGAATTAAGCGTTAAAATAAAAATAATAAATTCAGCATGAAAGATGTCACACAAAGACAAAGACAAAAACCAGACTATTCACAATTGTATCTTGTTTTTTGTTTTTCTATGTGTATTTTGATTTTCATTTTGAATATTTTTATGGGTTGTAGACATATGTCTTGTGAATATACACAACAAATTTTCGTACTTTTTTAAAGATGGAAATTAGATTTTGAAATGTAGGAGCACGAGAACATGTGATATTCTCCTCCCTTAGGTGTTCCTATGACGAACGATTATAATGAGACCCAACTCATTGCACATCGTTTGGCGCTTAATTGCATCCCGTTGTCCTCTCGTTGTGGATCTTCTCTCCCAAGAAAGAAAAGGGGCGGTGGGCGACATATATGGTAAGAATACAGCTTGCCCGTCGACGACGGCTAGAATTGTATCACCAACACCTGATGAGGCGTGGGAGAAGATGAACGGGCCTGAACAAGTGTGAAAGTAAGAAAGGATCGTTGAACAAGCGTGAAGGGGTTGCCCCAGTTCACCGACTCAACCAGTGTATGCACGCACGGTGTGCTTGGACACATCCCGCGAGACGGCCAACACCCCCCCCCCCCCCCCCGCCATCCCTATGCTAATGGTTTAGTGCGTGACTCCTTCCATTTCCTTGTCGGTCTTCTCTCCCAAAAAAGAATCGGGTGGTGGCTGGCATTCATGATGGGAAGTGGGAACACGGCTCGCCGGTCGGCGACAAAGATAACGACGACGGGTCGGGCACCACCTTCCTTGTCCATGTTGTTGCGCGTGCTATCTTTGCAACCATAAATCTTTTCTAGCAATCGACAAGAGCTCTGTTTTTCAACTAAAAAGAAGAGAATTGATAAGTTTATAAGGAAATGCGATAAACGCACATGTCGGCCCCAAGTCAGGCTGGACGTGGCGAGCGGGCTTTGAGGCCCGCGAAGGACCACACCCTACGGCCCGAAGCGCTAAAATAATAGGCCGGCCCGCGTAGTGGAATCAAGCCGATATAGCATTCGGTGCATTCTTGTTTTGGCTTGGTCCGCTAGGCCAGACTGAGACGTTTTTTTTTGTTGCATTTTCTCAATCTATGTATAAAGCCCAGCTCATCCTAACTTCCTAGGGTTGAGATTATGGGGAGCTCCTACCTGCCCGTAGCGGCAGGCAAGCGTTGCAACGCACTCGGGCTCACCCCAACTGGTCCGGCCCATCATTTTTTTTGTTTCAAAAAAATATAATATTTGTTTTCTGTTTTTCCTTTTCTGCTTCTTTTCTTTTTTGGTTCGTGTCTCTTTCTTTTTTCTTTCCTTTTTTTATTTTAAGGGAAAACATTTTTTGAAAACCAGAACATTTTTTTTAATTTATGAACGAAGTTAGAAACATGATAAATATTTTAAATTTGGAACACTTTTGAAAAGCAAGAACATTCGACATTTAAGAAAACTTTTGAAGCAATCAAAAAAACAGTTTGTGATATTTCGCAAAATTATTTTATAAAACATTTTATAAACTACAAATATTTTATTGAATTCGTGGACAAATTTAGAAAAAACAGGAATAATTTTTGAAATGGTGAACAATTTTTCAAAACATGAATTTTTTTGAAAAAGTTGGACAATTTTTTAAAATGTGAAATATCCAGAACCTTTTTCAAATTCCGAACATATTTAAAATTGCTAACAATTTTTAAAAATTCATAACATTTTGAATTCATGAACAAAATAATAACATTGTGAACATTTTTTGAATGTGCGAACAAATTTTGAAACCACGAACGTTATTTAAATTATGCATAAATTTTGAAACTTGATTTTTTTTCAAATTTGTGAATAAAATTACAAAATTGTGAACATATTTTGTTAAACTGCAAACATTTTTGAAATTATATACAAATTTTGAAACATGAACAGATTTCATATTCATGAGCGAATTTATAAAATTGTGAACATTTTTTGAATTGTGAACAAATTATTTGAAACCACGAACATTTTTTGAATTATCAACAAATTTCTAATTTGTGAACAAAATTTGAAAAATGTGAACATTTTTCGACTAGTAAATTAATTTGGAAACGGCGACGATTTTTTGAATTTTGATTTTTGTTTGAAAGATGAACAATTCAAATTCATGAATAAAATTACAAAAATTGTCAACAAATTTTGAAACCATGATTTTTTGAGTTGTGAACAAATGTCAAATTCATGAGCAAAGTTATAAAAATGTGAATAATTTTTTAAAATACGAATATTTTTTGAATCTTAAGAGCAAATTTTGAAACCAAAAACAAATTTGAATCTTAAGTACAAATTTTGAATCTGAGAATAATTTTTGGAAAATGCAGAACATTGTTTTAAAATCGAGAAGAATTTTTGAAAATGCAGAACATTTTTTGAAACCGAAAAAAAAAGAAAAAAGAAGAAAAATAATATAAAAAATAAAATAAAAAAATCTGTTCAAAAAACCTTCTAAAAGTTTGCAAAATCGAAAAAATCCGGCTGAAAACCTCTAGAAGGTTGCCAAAACCGAGGCGCTGCAACCCATAAATGGGTCAGCCCATTTAAAAGTCGTTACGTTCCCTCGCTATGTGCGAAGCTCGACACCGCTTGGCAGAGAGTCGTGAAATAGTATTTTTTGAGTTTTTGACCTAGCACGCACGCACATAATTACACGTCCATGAGGGACGGTTCGCCCAAAAAAACGCATGCACGTACTTACACGCGCCGCCGCCGCCCAACACATAGCTCATCACCGACCCGGCAACCGGCCTCCCCACAACTAAGCACCATGTGCAGCAGCTTCGACATGATGAGATCTCCTTCCCCACCCAACGAATCGATCGGATTTGTTTTGAAGTCGTCGCCATCATCCTCCTTCCCCTACTCCGGCCGTCGTCTTTCATCGTCGATTACATCGCCTTCACTAGTTCTTCGTCCTCCCCGAAGCCTCCATTGAATTCACCCCATACCCCTCTGCTCTCCTTTATGATTAAAGCCCTTAGCCGTCTATCACCGATGCCATGGTCGCCACCTTGTCGCTAGTGGTGGTTGCTCGGTGCGTCGGTCTAGACCAAACTTTTCGGCGTCCAATGTCGGAAAAGAGGACAGGTCCGGATCGGTCCGCCGCCGGCTGGTCCAAACGTCGGCTCGGTCAAGGACCGGACTGTCCTGGACCGTGTTCACCCTGAGCCCCAAGGCTGCGCACCAACAGAGTCGACGACACTGCCATGTCTGGAAAGAGCGGAACCGTCGAATTTTTCAGGGTGCCTACCTCACTGTACTCAACGTCGCTTACTTAGTGAATGAGGACGTCGAACAGTGAAAGCTGGCTTGGGCCACTGTAATGTAGATATTTTCTCTAATTTTATCACTGCTTGTACACTTCTTTATCTTTGTAAACATCAGAGCTGGTGCCTGTTCAGTAAAAACAACAGAACTGAAGCGTGAATTTTTACTGTACTAAAATAATAGTATGGCCTTGATCCGGGATCTCTAAATATTCATGATGTGCACCCGCCGCAACAACTTCCAACCCCGTTCTATAAACACAGGGACATGGTATCTTCAATTTTATCTCAATAGATATCGAGATAGTTGTTTTAGGCCACTTCCAATGCATTGGTGCTAAGATGAGGTGCTAAGCATATTAAATAGTTTAGCAACTAAAGTCCCTAATGCATAGTTGCTTAGCTTATTGTAGCTAAGCCTCATTATTTAATGCTTTTGTAACTAAAGTTGTGCATGCACTGGTGCATTTCCTTCATTTAATTGTTTTACCTAGGTTCACGCGGGTTAACATTGTTTCTTCCTGGGGTCACCACACTCATCTCTCTCCTATTAATTAGCATGTCACATTAGATTTTTTGCCTATGTGGCAGCCTTAGCACCTGTACAAGGTGGAGCATTAGGAGTAGCCTTATGGTCTTCTTTCTATAGCATTACGCCTACACCATCTCACAGATATCGAGAATTCAGAGGAAGAACATGAAGCAATAACATTTTGGATCTTGGAGTTACACAGATATCAATGTTGGGAATAGTAGGCATTCATGAATGTGTTAATTGAGAACTTTCTTGTGGAGCACCCCCTTCCTGAAGAAAAACCATGCATCCGTGAAATTCTTCTACTCGAACTTTGTCACATTCTCCGATATTTGTAAGATGATAACATTATTGCCATGGATCCTGACCTCAAATTCCATGGATATGTCTTTCTTCATCATGTAGAAGTCCTCCGGTGCCTCGAGGAACTTGTAGTCCATCCCCTCTATTGCATCACTAAACTTTCCATCCTCGTTGTGCTTGAGCTCATGGTCATGGTCATCCAAAGTCTTCCCGATCTCTTAGTCCATACCCATCTTTGGACCAATCAATGCTTCTTCTGCCTCGGATTACCCCGAACTTGGCGTTGCCTCCATCATACTGGGCGAGCGATTCCTTGGCACCATCCGTTCTAACATCTCATCTCCCCTCCTCGACTACCCATCAGCGATGGAGACACTCTTGCTGTGCACAAAACCTTCTCGCCGTAGTCTCGCCAGCAAACCCACGTCAATGCTCAACATTGTAGTGCTCAACCCGGCAATCCGACCCATGGATGTCTGCGTCCATGGGCACCCGATCCGAATGGATAGCGTATGGGTCGTCATATTCATCCATGGATAAGCCCGATGGGTAACCCGATTAGTCATGGTAGGGTACGGACATAAGGTCATGCCCATGGATCGTCCAATGGGTCGCCCGATTAATATTAATAATTAAAATATATTTATTTTACATGACACATGGACATTTTTGGTGAAGATACATGTAGAGGATTCTAACATAAGGTCCTACCCATAGATCGTCTAATGGGTCGCCCGATTAATATCAATAATTAATATATATTTTTTTATATGACACATGGACATTTTTAATGAAGATACATGGTTTATGTAGAAGAACCTAATGTTACCCAGTAGCGACGTATGTATGCATCAGTGTGTTTTTCGTTTGCGAATTATATCCCTGCAGAACGGCCACACCCATAGATGAAGGCATGCACCATGAATATTCTGATGTGTGCATGTCGGCGAACTGCGCACATGATGAATTTTTTGGTACCACCTCGTTTGTCTGAGTGTTAATTTTTTTAGGGGAAAGTTAAGCTTTATTGATTATAATCCACATGAGGTGGGATACAAATCGGATCATGGGAGTTTGCCAACCATACATGGCGTCCCGGTCCGAGAGCGCGAGAGTACTTAGCTAAGTCATGTGCTTCACCGTTAACATTTTGGCTTTCAAAAATAAAACTACAATGAAAAATAGATGCTCGTCGTTTGATCTTTGTGATGAGTGCCCCATAGTGGCCCTGGTTTGGTTGAGCAATATCTTCCACATCTTGTTTGGAGTCCGATGAGATAGTGAAATGGTGTAGAAGCAAATCCTCTGCCAGAGCCAAAGCTTTCCTGCATGCTAAAGCTTCTAATGTAGCACGATCAGTGACTCCCGCAACCACCAATGAAGAGCTGCCAAGGTAGTTCCCCAATTCGTCCCTACAAACTGCAGCTGCCGATCCACCCCTTGATCGTAATACTCCTCCATCGACATGGATTTTTGCATGCCCTGCTGGTGGCGCTGTGCATCTCTTCTGTAATGCAGGTACCCCAACATGTCTTTGTGTTTGTGCAGCGGCCCGATCGGTAGGGTTCAGCAGGTCTAGCTCGAAAATGAATCTGGAGATGAAAGCATTGGTCGCATGCGGGCTCTGAAACAACCCCTCGTGTATGGCTTTCCTTCTTGAATACCAGACAGCCCATAACGTCACTGCTAGCCGGATGAATTCCACATGTCATAATGAGTCCATCATTGTGAAAATCCATTGCTTTGGATTTGGCTCCGTGTTTGCTATCATTCTTTCCACCAACTCGCCTTGATCAAGGGACCATACACACCTGGACATCGAGCACTCAATAAGTGAATGCCGCCATGAATCTTGTGCTCCACAGAGACTACAAGTAGAAAAAGTCGACATGTTACGATGAGCTCTGACGTCTTTAGTGGGAAGCGAGACCTTTGACAGCCGCCACAAGAACATACAAATTTTAGCCGGTACCTTTGTGTTCCACAGGGTCTTCCAGGACCGTGCTCCATTACTTGATGGACTTGGGTCCCCATTCAGCCATGCCTCTCTATGTTGACGGGTGGTTACGATCATCCTGTAAGCTGATCGGACAGTAAAGATGCCTTTCCTCTCAAAGTTTCATGCCCAGTAGTCGTCGATGTTTTGGGTGCATAAAGGGATCGACAAGATCGCTGGGATATCGATCGGGAGGAACACTTCCGCAATCTTCTGTCTGTCCCATGTGGCTGAAGTGGCATCAATGAAACCAGATGTTCTGAATGGAGGGTTTTGCACTCTACTTCCGTATCGACGCATCATCTCATCCCTAGGGATCCAATTATCTGTCCACACATCCGTAGACCTCCCGTTCCCAATACGCCTGATTAAACCCTGTTTAAGCACCTCCAATCCCTTCATAATAGCCCTCCATATTTGGCTTGGATGGTTACTCAATCTTGCTTGCAGAAATGGCGTAGTTGGGAAGTAAACACTTTTGAGTATTCTGGCGCTTAGGGAATTAGGTTGTTGCAGAATCCGCCATCCTTGCTTAGCTAGCATAGCCAAGTTGAATAGCTCGATGTCCTTAAACCCTAGCGCCCCCATTGATTTGGGTTGTGTCATCTCCTGCCACGAAACCCAACTTGGCTTTCGGCTCCCCTCTTTGCTGCCCCACCAGAATTTCCTGATCAACATGTTCAGTTGCTCACATAAACCTCTAGGTAATTTAAAGCAAGACATAGAGAAGGCACAGATAGCTTGTGCCACCGCTTTGACAAGAACTTCCTTTCCTGCTGTAGATAGGGTTTTTTCAATCCATCCTTGGATCTTACTCCACAATCTATCTTTCAAGAATTTGAAAGCTCCATTTTTTGAAGATCCCACATCAGATGGCATGCCGAGGTACTTCTCATTAAGTGTTTCATTTGGTACTTGCAAAACATCCTTGATTTCAGTCCTAACTGACTCGGGTACCCCTTTACTGAAGAAGATCGATGATTTGCCATAGTTTATGCGCTGCCCCGTGGCTTCACAATATATATTCAACACTTGGTTGACCTCATTTGCACCCATAGCCTTGGCCTTGAAAAATAGCACGCTGTCATCAGCAATAACAAGTGATTAACTGCAGGTGCTGAGGCAGCTACGCGTAGACCACTTAAGTTGGATGACTCATTTTGGGATTTTAGGAGGCACGATAGGCCCTCTGCTGCTAACAAGAACAAGTATGGGGAAATTGGGTCTCCTTGGTGGATCCCTCGTGAAGGGGTAAATTGCTGAAGCTTCTTGCCCTTGAACATGACCGAGAACTTTACAGAAGTAACCAAGCCCATGACGATATCCACCCAGCGTTCTGTGAAGCCTAATTTCAGCATTATTCCTCTCAAGTATGTCCATTCCACTCGATCGTAAGCCTTCATCATGTCTAGCTTCAGAGCACAATGTTGATTCTTCTTTGCCTTGTTTCTCTTCATAAAGTGGAGACATTCGTACGCCGCAATTATGTTGTCAGTGATCAACCTACCAGGCACAAAAGCAGATTGCTCGAGAGAGCTGAGTGTTTAGTAGGCTTGGTTTCCTGCATTAGGTCAAAACAGGCCCGTGCGAAAAGAAACTAGGATGCCTGGTTACCTGCATTCATTATTGGGCCTCCATAACGTGAAGATTAAAGACTCGTAGATGAAAGCGTGCACCATGTATAGTGTGATGTGTGCATGTCAGCGGACTGCGCACATGATGAATTTTTTTGGTACCACCTCGCTTGATTGAGTGTTCAGTAGGAACGCATTTGGTTGCCTGCATTAGGTCCAAGTAGGCCCGCATAGAAATAAACTGGGATGTTTGGTTACGTGCATTCACTATTGGGACTGCATAACGCGAGGATTAAAGGACCCTAAGCTTGGCCCGTGAGCTACTACCGAATCGGCAGTTTCTCCGCACCCAGGCAGACCGAGGCCACACGTAGCTCTTCCCTGCACGCCTCGGGGAGTGTGGGAGACGGATGAGACGTCTCATAACTCCCTCTTGCTCTCCTGTCATAGCCGACTACTCCATTCACACTACCCCCTCTTATTCCTCTCACCGCCCCTTGCTCTCCTCTCCTCTGCTGCAATGAGTCGGCCACCGCCACGTCGTCTGCTGACCCCATCAGTGACGGTCAGAACCGCATCCACGAGCCGTGGGTTGCCGGCTTCATGAACTCCAGGGTGGACCTGATGTGGGCTTTGTGGGCGGCGTCTCCACTGAGCACCACGCCGCCACGTCCGGCCAATGCGGTATCGGCCGCTTCGGCTCCATCGCCAATTTCGAACCTTGTAGTCCTAGGTTCGGTGGCTCTACCGAAGGGGGCATGTCGTCGTCATCAGTCGAAACCCCTGTTGGTGGGGTCCCCCCGCCTCCCTAGTCGCACCCGACCCATCCAAGGGTTTGTTCCATGGATGCTGGCGCCCTCCTCCTCAATCATGCACGTGGCCACGAGCACCGGGCCAAGGCCGATGGCTGTGGTCATTGGAGGCTCCTTCTCATCTTCACCAGCCATCCTCTTCCCATTGGGGTTTTCTCCCCGAGCAACGTACGCTCCATCCACTCCGGTAAGAGAGAAACCCCATCTCTACTTGTAGATGTGTAGATTAGGGTTTTCATCATTAACATGCATTGATTGGCTTCAATTCGATTCCAATGGAATCCAATCGATAGGATTTGACCCCATTTGCTTTGTACGAGGCAAGATAGTAGTGTTCTTGTTGTGTGTTTCATGTTCATGCTTAGTGCTTGATGTTGATGTTGATGATGCTTAGGGTTCTTGTTGTATTTGATGTCCATGTACTAGCTGTGTTTGATGCTTAGGGTACTTTCTTAGTGCTTACCGCTTCACTGTTCATGACGTACAGTGTGGTCATGACAAGGTTGATGATGCTTAGGGTTCTTGTTGCGTTTGATGTGCATATTTTTGATGTGTTCTTGTTGTGTTTGATGCTTAGGGTTCTTGTTGTGTTTATTACCTGCATGGTATTCATGTTAGGTAGGATCAAGGTGTTTGCTACTTTAGGTAGGACCAATGCCCATGTTACAAGGTGATCAAGCAGTAGTGAACATGACCGAAGGAGGTGGCCCTGTCGTCGCCAGGGAAAGGCCACCATGGACTTCATCCCCATGAACCACTGGCTCAAGTTGGTGAACTTGCCTAGCAGGGTCGCCTTCATAAGGCCGTCGCGTTCAAGGGAACGAGCTCCTCGGACCGGCCACGAGGAGGGGGCCCGAGAGCCTCTTTGCTTCTATGTTCAAATCAGGGACGAGGAGGACCTCACCATGCTCATCATCCCTCCTAACTTCGTGGATATGATGAAGGAGTGGCTGACGATGAAGCTCCCGCACGTGGTGATGCTCTCGACCAACAAGTGTTGCGATTTCTAGGTTCAGGTGCACAACTATGAGGGGCGGATGGTCCTTGGCAGGGGATGTGAGTACTTCTGCCGCCGCCAACGGATCGTCCCCGGTGACCCTGTCGTGTTGCGCATCTCTAGCCTAGGGCTCAAGGTGCAAGTCTACAACCACAATAACTCCATCGGGTGCAAGGTGCATTGTAGAAGGCACAATTGCATCAATGACACTGCTTTCACCCTCTAATCTTGTCCCTCTGAACTTGTAGTTAGTTTGAGTTGGTGGTGTGAGACATTGTTGGGAACTTGTTAACATTTTGCCAGGGTTCATCACCCTGTGTTGAACCAAGGGGCATGTGATGCCCTTGCTGTCTCAAAACTTACTTTTGTTGATGGTAGCTAGTTAGCAATATGGTTTATCTGCTTGTTTTGTGTTGTTTGCTGTTGTTAATCTGCTTGTTTAGTTGTTGTTAGTGATGTCCATGTTGTTGTGCATAATGTGGTGGTAAGGCCACCACATTTGAATGGGGTGAGCAGAACACAAACGTGTATGCAGCCAAATAGATGTGGTTTGCATCTGCTCACCCCTTAAGCACAAATGTGGGCAACCAAACAGCCGGTCTAAAAGTGGCCTTTGATGCAAAGCAGACAACCAAACAAAATGGAGATGTTGATTTGTTGCATGTTTTTGCTTAATCTGGCTCTAGTGAGATGTGGATGTAATGCAGACACTATTCACTCAAGGCAACCTAACGCATCCTAGGTGGATCTCTGCTATAAAGGAGAATACTTGGGGGTGTTTGCCAATAGGAAATGCATCGCAGCCAAATGCATGGCATGCTGTGCATTGAACGCATAAAATAAAAATCTATTAAAATGCCAGACCAGATGGGTGCTCGAGTGGGTCAGATTACCTGATTGGTTTGGGCATGGGTCTGACTAGGACCCATGGGTAGTGCTGCGGGTGGGCGATGTACCCGATAAAGAATACGGACATGTGTCTCGAAGAGTCCGACCCGACTAAAACGGACCCGATTGCCAGCCTGCCATAGAGCGGTCTCGAGGGGAGCTCAACCAATCAAATATTTTCAATTACAAAATTTGTTCAGAAATTCAAGTAATTTTTTTAAACATGTTCATAATTACAAAAAGTGTTCATATTTTTTCAAAAAGTATTGAGAAACTTCAAAATGTGTTATATTTTTAAAAATTAAGCTAGGATTAAAATTGTGTTCATGTTTCACACATTATTTGTGTTTTCAAAAAATCTTTGAAACTGTATTTGTGTTCTCAAAAGATTTCAAAATTACTCATGTTTTCTAATTTTGTTCGTGTTTTTCAAAAAAGGTGAAATCTTTAAATAATAATGTAATTAAAAAAAGGTTCACATTTTTTGAACAATTGTAGGAATTTAAAAATTGAGTTTTAGAAAAACTATTCAGCATTTCAAAATTGTACACAATTTTCAAGAAATATTTATACAATTTTAAAAATGTTTTAAATCTTACGTTGCAATGTGTTCTTAAACATTAGAACTGTCCATCAGTCACCAGTAGGCGTCAGTTCTGGTAACACAACTCGCTTCGCTGCCAGTGGGCCCGCCCGGCCACGGTGCGTCACGCTACCCGGGCTAGTGCGACATGTACGTCACGAACACCTAAACCTACGGCGGAGAAGGAGGGTGGGAAGAAGTCTGTCACACCTGATGTCCAAGGAACGAAGTCGAGGCAGGATGGAGGGTCGGGATCCAGAATCAGGGGAACGCCGGGGAAGGAAAGGAAGGCACATGCAAAAGGAGCGTCGTCGGTGGTTAGTAGGACGCCGGATGCATCGGCTAGCCTCTCGGCAAAACTTGGTGGGATGGTTCTGATGGAGAAGGAAGCGCAAGGTTTGGTGTTCTCGGGACCCAATGAGACTGTGCCTGCAGCGAAAAGATGGACGCTGATCGGGAAAGCTTGCACCCCAAGGGCTATGAATTTCGAGGCAGTCGAACGATCGCTGAGGAGAGCTTGGGGCTTGCACCATGACGCGCAGTTTCGTGATCTCGGGAATAATATTTTTTTGGTTCACTTCGGAGGGGAAGGAGATTGGAAGCATGCTAGGAATAATGGGCCATGGCAATTTGATTTCAATGTCTTAATACTGAAGGACTACGATGGGAAGACGAGGTCGTCGGAGATGATCTTTGACACAGTGGAAGTATGGGTAAGAATAGAGGATCTTCCCCTGGATAGAAGAACCAAGGAATTTGGGGAGGTCCTTGGGAACTGGCTTGGAGAGGTTGTGAAAGTGGATGTGGAAAACGATGGCTTTGCCAAAGGGAAATATCTTAGAGTCCGAGCAAAGATTTCAGTCTATGAGCCGCTGGTTCGATACTTCAATCTAAAGGAGTCAAAGGAAGATGAGGAAGGAACTTGGTTTAATTTCTCTTATGAAAAAATCCCTCATTTTTGCTTTGAATGTGGTAGTCTAGTGCATGCAGAAGGAAGATGTGATCCACCAGTTGATAAGTCTTCTCAATGGGGTGAATGGTTGCGAGCATCCCTAGGCCGAAACTCTTTTGGCAAGGGAGGAGGCTATGGAGGGGTTGCAAGCAGTAGTTTTAGTGGGGAAAGCTCTCGCACTGGCGGGAGTGATCCGATTAGATTCCCGTCTGTCAGGGTTCGGGATCTCCCAACAAAACGCAACCTTTAGACAGAATTATCGCAGGCGAGCTACTCTCACACAGGTGAGCGGGTGCAGAGAGACAAAAATGAGGTAACCAGTCCTGCTTGAGGATCGCGGAGAAGCAGTGATGCAGGATCCAGAGACCTAAGGCATGCTCTGGAAAAGGGAAGAGAGCTTGATTTGAGGCAGGAGGTGATAAATAAAAATGCTGGTATAGCTGATAAGGTGCTTGCACAGGAAGTGCCGCAGCGTTCGGATCCTATAGACCATGATGCTTATCCAAGGTCTCGAGAAATAAGGAGGAGGGGCACCTTCACGCGCAAGCCAAGACCCTTTGCTGGGATTTACAGGCCGAAGAAGAGGGTGGAGCACCCTCCCAGAGACTCACGTTAAAGGAGACCAAAGCAATTGTGGGTGGCAAAAGGTGATCCGGACAAGCAAATCTCGCATGACACTTTCATCCAGGATACAAGGCTAAAACCAACTACTGTGTTTGAACGGCTCGATGCTCCTACTGATAGAGCCGCGGACCCTGGGAGCCAGGGCCACCGAGACGAATGAATTGCCTTGCCTGGAACTGTCGTGGTTTCGGGTTGGACCCGACAGTTGGCGAACTTCGAGACCTGGTACGGTCCTACAACCCAGCGGTGGTGTTCCTTAGTGAAACTAAGAAAAAAGCACGGGCTATGGAGAGGATTAGATGGAGTTTGGGCTTCCCTCATGGGTTTTCTGTTGACTGTGCTGGCAATAGTGGGAGTCTGTCGCTATGGTGGAGAGAAAATGTGCAAGCCACAATCATACCATAGAGCCAGTATTTCATTGATGCAGAGCTATGTTTTGAAGGGAAAGCATTCGGATTCACAGGCTTCTATGGAGAACCAAGGACAGAACTTAGGGACAAGTCATGGGCAGCTTTACGTTACTTAAAGGCCCAGGACAATCTACCTTGGCTTTGTGTAGGTGATTGCAATGAAACCCTCACCATGGAGGAACAAAGGGGGGTAACCCAAGACCTTTTTCTCAGATGGATAAATTCAGAGATTGCCTGTCTGACTACGGACTGGCTGACATGGGATTCACGGGATACAAATTCACATGGGATAATAGAAGAGTTGATGGTGATAATATCCAGGTTAGGCTGGACCGAGCGCTTTGTACTGGTGATTTCATGTCCACGTATCCAGTGCCGTGGGTGGAAAACATTGTTACAGAGGAATCAAATCACATGGATGTTCTTATCCGGGTCTTGGAGACGGCTCCGGACACCGGCGTGCGAAGGAATCATCTGTTCCAATTTGAGGAGATATGGATAAAGCATGAGGGGTATGACCCAATGGTGGAACTAGCTTGGAGACAGCAGGGACAGTGCATGGGGCCGAATGAATTATGCACAAAATTATGACACATATCCAGGGAGATGCAACAGTGGGGGAGTTCGGTCTTTGGGTTAGTCACACGCCAAATTAGATTGCTTAAGAACCAGTTGAAAGATGCAAAAGAACGGGCCTTGTTATCAGGATATACACATGAGGTTCGAGACATTGAGAGCCAACTAAAAGATATTTTTGAGAGGGAAGAGGTTATGTTCAAACAAAGATCGAGGGTTAGCTGGTTGAAGGAAGGAGACAAAAATACTAAGTATTTTCAGAACCGGGCATCACATAGAAGGAGGAAGAACACTGTTAGGGTTTTGAAGGGTGAGAATGGAGAGGGTTGCTCGTCGGATGAGAGTATAAGGGAACTAGCAGCCAGATTCTATGAGAAGCTCTTCCAATCGGAGGGGTGCAGCCAGACAGAACATATTCTGGATCTATTTCAGAACCTTGTCTCCCCCGCTATGAATGAGAAACTAACGGAAGTGGTCACGGATAGTGAAATAGAGACAACTCTATTCCAAATGGGGCCGACAAAAGCACCTGGACCAGACGGTTTACCTGCGATGTTTTATCAACGCCACAGGGGGTTGGTAAAGGAGGACGTGTGTAGGTCGATCCGAGGCTTCCTGGAAGGAATTGAGCCGGTGGAAAGTATAAACGAAACGGTTCTCGTGCTCATTCCCAAAACCAGCTCGCCGGAGTTTCTCTCACAGTTTAGGCCCATCAGCCTATGCAATGTTCTTCACAAAATCGCGGCAAAGGTGCTGGCCAACAGACTGAAACTTATTCTCCCTCTTCTTATCTCTGAAGAACAAAGTGCGTTCGTGCCGGAGCGACTCATCACGGACAATGTGTTAATTGCCTATGAATGTGTGCATGCTATTAGAAATAGGGAAAGGAAGAAGCCGCTATGTGCGGTTAAATTAGATATGATGAAGGCCTATGATAGGGTGGAGTGGGAATTCCTTCGGCAAGTTATGTTGAAACTGGGTTTTGACCCAAAGTGGATTTCCATGATTATGCGCTGCATCAGTACGGTGAGTTTTCGCGTAAAACTTAATGGGGGACTATCATGGAATTTCCAGGCCACAAGGGGTCTTCGTCAGGGGGATCCCTTGTCCCCTTATTTGTTTATGTTCTGCGCCAAAGGGTTCTCTGCGCTTCTTAAACAGGCGCAAAATGATCAGCGGATCCGGGGTGTTAAATTTGGGAGCACTGGCCCCCATATCACCCATCTCCTATTTGCCGATGATAGCATTGTATTCCTCGAAGGGGCTGAGGACAATCTGCAAGCACTCAAGGCGATTTTGCAACACTACCAACAGGCCTCGGGACAGAAGGTAAATCTTCAAAAATCATCTATTTTCTTTGGCAAAGGGTGCAGAGAGGCTGACAAGGAGGCTCTTAAGCAAGTAATAGGCATTGAGTCGGAAGCTTTAAGTGAAAAATACCTCGGTCTCCCTACAGTTGTAGGTAGATCCAAAGAGGGATCATTTCAGTATGTTAAAGAGAGTGCAAGGAGCAAAGTATCAGGATGGAAAGGGCAAGGTTTATCGAAAAAAGCACGGGAAGTTTTGATAAAGTCCGGGCTTCAATCCACTCCTACGTTCACTATGAGCTGTTTTCAATTATCCAAGAAAATGTGCGGGACTCTGACATCCATCACTTCAAACTTTTGGTGGGGAGCAGCTCAGGGCGGGAGGAAAGTGCATTGGATTGCCTGGGAAAAGATGTGTTTACCTAAGAGAGATGGAGGGATGGGATTCCGAAACTTTGAAGCATTTAACCAGGCGTTGCTCGCTAAGCAAGCATGGCGGTTACTCCAATCTCCCTTCTCGCTATACGCCCAAGTTCTTAAAGCAAGATACTACCAAGATTGCTCGATTATGAATGCTTCTTGCCCAAGGTGGGCTTCGTTTACCTTCAAAAGTGTCATCCATGGCAGGGAACTTCTGAGAGAAGGAGTTGTATGGCGGGTCGGGGATGGCACGCAGATCAACATACACCATGAGAATTGGATTCCCCGTGAAGGGAGTTTAAGGCCGCTCGGGCAGATCTATGTACAGGGAGTAACACGTGTTAGCGATTTGCTCACTAATGATGGTTCCTCATGGGATCAGGAGAAGCTACATATGATGTTCTCAGAGGATGATGCATGCGATATAAAGCATATTCCCATTGGGGGTCTGAACTGCAGTGACTATCAAGCATGGAACTTCACAAAATCGGGCCATTTCACTGTCAGATCTGCTTATCATTTGTGCATGAGGAAAAAGCAATCTAGGTCCAGACGGCCGGAGTCATCCTCATCGGTGTCCAGACACCAAAGTTGGCTTGCACTTTGGAACACCAATGCCCCTGGGAAAGCTAATATTCATGTGTGGAGGCTGATTAAGAATGGGTTGGCAGTAGGATCGGAGTTGCAACGCAGGATGATAAAACCAGGGATTCTCTGTACTATTTGTGGCCGAGAGGAAATCATTATGCACTGTTTCTGGCGATGCCCGCACTCAGCTATGGTGTGGGAGGTACTAAACTATGAAAAGGGTGCTCCTGCGACTATTCCCCCGGTGCCTGACGGAGATCACATAATTGTTGCTTCATGGTTGTTGAGTTGGTTAGCACATGCCGGAGAGAGTGAAAAGGAACTAATAATCCAGGTTTTGTATGGGCTTTGGCTGGCTAGAAACGAGGCAAGAGATGGCAAGAGGATTGCCGATCCAAGGAGTGTAGCTGAGAACATCTATCAACATCTTATGGAATGGTCGAACATCCACGCACGACAGCCTAGGAATACCTCTCCAACACTGGTTGTGAGATGGAAACCACCTGAGCAAGGATGGTTAAAGGCCAATGCTGATGGAGCTATTGCTAAAGCACAGAACCGTGGAGGTGGAGGTTTAGTTCTTCATGATCACGTGGGAGCTTATAGAGGAGGTGCATGTTTTGTGTTCAGGGATGTTTCTCATCCTGAGATGGCCGAGCTACTCGCTTGTCGGGAGGCAGTGCAGTTGGCAATCCAAATGGGAGCGGCGAAGGTGCATGTCGAAGTTGACAGTCTAGCAGTAGCGGTTATGGTGAACGAGGAGGCCAAGAATTTAAGTATGGCTGGTCCTATTGTGGAAGAGATTAAGCTGTTGGGCAGTACATTGCAGGGTTTCAAAGTGTCCTGGATTAGGCGTACGGGAAATAAAGGTGCCCACTTACTCGCTAAAGAGGGCATTTCTAGGGATAATAATTCTTTCTGGCCTAATGCCCCCCCTGAGTGTATTCTTCATGTAATTTCGGATGAAATCCCATTGGAAGAAACTTAAATAAAGATGGAAGGTGATTCTCAAAAAATAGAACACCTAAACCTAAAGATGATGAACGGGCCTACACGTAACATCGTGTTGTGGCAGTTCCGCGACTAGAAGTACTCATGACCTCTGCAGAGAAGAACTGAACAAGTGCGAAAGTAAGAATAGCTCGTGTATATAAGGATGAAAGAAATACTATTGTACAAGTAAGAACAAGAGCGACCGGGTCAAACATGCATGGTGTGCCTCGCATTTATGCTTCAATACTTATACTAAAAATCACTATGATCGAAGTAAAGCGCGAATTTACATATTTATTTCATTGTACCAGAAAATAGTATGGTGCCGATAGGGACATTGTCAACACTTATTTTACGCAGATACACCACACCAACCTCCAATCTCGATCCCTAAATATTAGGGACCCACTACCTTTGATCTCACCTTGATAAATACCCAACTATTTGTCTTGTGTTCTTCTTACCATGGCCCTTCGCCAACACCACCTTTCACATGTCGAGACTAAGGCCCTATTTGGAACCACGATAGATTATGATAATCTAGATTATGAAGATAGATTATATAATCTGGTTTATAAAAATAATCTAGGTGGACATTGTTTGGAGGCCAGATTATATAAACTGTAATCCAGGTTTTACATTGCATAATGACATGTCTGCCCTTTGTTTTCCTTTTAAAAAAGAGGAGGGTGTCAGTGGCAAGAATGTAATTATCTCCAACTTTACAAGGGTAATGGGTCATTAGGAATCCATAATCTGATTTTAGCTGGGGTAGAGTAGATTGTGAGTTTTTAATAATGTCCATCTAGTTTCTATAATCTATACCATAATCTATTCTGTTTGGAGACATAATAGATTATAAAAACTGGATTATATAATCTAAGTGGTTTCAAACACGGCCTTAAGAGGGAGAGGAACAAGTGGCACTTAAGATCAACCATTTAGACACGTAGCATGTTTGGAATAGTAGGCATACAGGAATGTGTTCGTTCATGTTGTGTCATGATTGGTGTAACTCTCCTAATTAAGGTTCGGCCTAGAGGAAAGATTGTTTCATGAAGAGACTAGGAGCTGCATGCCAACGAGAAGCAGATGTGTGACTTGGGATGTTGTTTGGTGTGGAATCGGCGCTACGTGTTGGCCGACGGATGTATTAGTATCATCCACCGCATTGAGCACAATTTTATCGCACTAACAACCGTCATACATAACAACCGCGCCCGGCTAACCCCCTCTTTACTTCCCGCAACAACGACGTCCCCCCAACCATCGCAAAAATTAGCCGCCATCGGCGCACGGGACAAGTAATCCATCTAGGACGCCTCTATGCAACACCATGGTGCATCATATTGCGTGTCAGATGATTGGATCCGACGCAAATCGACCTCGTCGAGGGAACTTGCTTCGAGAACAGCCGTCTGAAATCCTTCTCAGCTCTGATCGCCGCAGGGGGACTTCCACCGTGAGCTAGAGTTTCATCCTGGTTCACAAACCTCCTGGTGGTGTTTCGTGAAGCTCCTTCGAACATATCACATCGCAGGGTTTGTTCATGTCTCCGAAACACACGAAACCCTATGTACAAAAACAAAGCTAGATTCCATTTTGTGTTTGTGTGTGTGGTATAAAAAATGCACATCCCCTCCCTTGCCTGCTTCTCGTGTCTCTGAAACATGAGGCCCTCTATTTTTAGTTGCATTATCCCATGTTTGTTACTTGTTGTTCATCAACATATTTGATGAGAAAAATGAATAAATGACTCACAATGCCTGTGATATTATTTGATTGTGTATGCTTATGTGAAAAAACAAGAGTGAGTAAATATTTGTCTATTGTAGGTGATTCCGGGCAGAAAAAAGTTGCATGTTAATTGATCCCTTAAAACATGACAGAAATGGTTGACCAATATATCGATGTACCTGAATTTCTGAAACAAGACAAGAGCTATTGATTCCATGGAGAGGAAAAAAAGTTTTTTGCACAACACTTCTCTGTTTCTCTCTTTAAATAAGACATGTGGCTTGCTTGCAGGAAGCTGGGACTGAAGGGGAAGAGAGTTATGTCCAAGGCAACTTGTCTGTTGGTGGTGATGAAGATTCATAGGGTTTGTTGCATGCTAATGATGCAATGCAAGATGCTTCAGATGGTGGAGATTGGTCATCGCAGCCACTACCGCCTTATGTTGGTATGGTGTTTAACACACTTGAGGATGCCCAAAAATTCTACAACGACCATGCCTTTAAGTTGAGGTCCACGACAAATATATGTTCTTCAAAGTTCAACCAAAAAGAGACCAGAAGAAAGAGGACACAATTCTAATAAAGTGAGTCTTCGAGTGTGTGAATGCTAAAAATCTCGGTAAATCATAAACGAGTAGAATCTCAAAAAGCATTGCAACAGAAAATAACAACTTTAGCAGGCAGCCTACCGCTGGAATTGATGTTGTTTACAAATGGATGACTGGTACATTTGCAAAATAGTATTTCTATTATTCAGAAATAAAATCGCACTCCATTTCTCACATTCTCAGACTTCCATCAACAAAGTTGTTTGCTTATTTATTTTCTATCTAAATAAAACGGGCTAATATATTTTGAATCAAATTTTTGTTGTCGGGATTGTTTTGACTGGCATCATTGTTTTAGTTAGATATTTTACCGTGCATTAAGTTTTGAGTCTATTTTAAAAGGAAAAAATATATTTTCAAAATATCTTCAACATTGATATCCTTTCAAAGTTCTCATCAAGTTAAATACAATAGTCAAACCAATCCAAAATCAGACATTCGATTTAAAATATATCACCCATTTTGTGTTTGAGCCATAAAAATCCAAATATAGATGTTTATAGGAGGGAGAGATGTGAAGTGCCAGTTCATTTTTACAAAGTGAATAGTTCTCTCTGCAAAATGGTATAGGCTAATTTGTGATCAAATCTAGACCATTCCTTTGTCAACCATTGACCCAAAACCTACTAGTGCACTGGGTGCAAAGATTTACTTGGTGCATAGGATATGTTCTCAATCTATGCTAGACTTTTTGCCTATGTTATCTGCTATGCATATGGTTTCCCTACGTTGCAGCCGCACAACTATTAGAGCATTTACTACCGAAATTTGCAAATTCGAGCCCTCAAACGTCCGCGGACGCTCCCGCGGACATTGACCGGAGAGGCCTCAAATTTTTCGATTTGCAACCACATACCGTATTTTCGAAACATCAGATACATGGAAACACATGCACGTTGATCATCACGTCTGTGTTCGACTGGCGGGCCACCAAAATACTTGAAGATTTTGATGTTCGTATTGGCCTGATGGGTTTCAGATGTTATTAGTCCCACCTCACTGCCTTATGAGCTAATCCACCGGTTAAATAGCCGGGTCGTCGAATTGTGACAAACTTCAGTTGTCATTGTATCATTTGTGAAGCATATGGATGGTGAGTACGAATCTTCTCTGCGTATGACAAAGAAGATTCGTAGACACGATCTATTTCCTTCCTAGATGAAGCATTGATGTTTGCATGGCTCTTTTTCATTCATAAAATATATTTTCACTGCTCTTTTTAAATTATAAAAAAAGTCATTGTAGTATGACATCAACGTACATGAATGGGACAAACTCAACACAATGAGATTAGATCCAGCTACGCAATTAACAGACACGCTTGTCACTATCCAGCGGCGCGGGCAAGAACACCTCCTTTTCGGGTGGCCATAGGTGGAATTGTTATGAAATGGAGTGTAGTGCCTGGCCGCGCCCGGTCGTGTCCAAACGCCCTCCTATCGTCCCTATACTTTGTCTCAATATGAGGGATGCCTGTCAGTCCAGACGTATAGAAACCAAATGAAGGGTTCGGATGAGTCATATTTTATTGACCAGACTGGTGTTTCAAACGTTTAGGAAGGGAGTATGGGGTCTGGCTGTAGAGGCTCTTAGCGCTTGATTACTTCCATCCGTTGTTGATCTTCACTCCCAAGAAATATCAGGTGGTGGTGGTGACAGGCATATATGATGGGAACACAGCTCGTCGGCCGGCGACCAAGATAATGGCATGGGCCGGGGGCACCAGCTCCCGTGTCGATGTTGTTGCGCTTGCTATATTAATTTTGGATCCATATAAGTCACTCAATCATTCATTTACATCGTTTCAATCATGCATGTAATCTCCTTTGTGTTCGAAATCACCTGAAGCCTTGTTCGGTTATTCCTCCTCCCAAGAAGATTGAAGAGGATTGGAGAGGATTTTGACTTGTTAAGGATTTAATCCCCTCAATCCCTGCCAAATCCCTTTCACTTCCCTGTCAACCGAACAAGGGCTGATGGATAACTGCTACACCTGGTCATTCGATCCACCAGGCACTTCGGCTCATCCGCTCGGCAGCCCTAGTCCTTCGCTCCAGGACGTGCGTCACTACCCCATGCATGTGCTGCATGCAAGCCTGGTCCCGATCCTTCGCATCTATCGTTGTAACATCCTCTCTCTCTCTGTATGACGAGTATATATGTGTAAACCACAGGAGATGAATACAAGCTGTGATTTCATTCCTTATATTGGTATCAGACACCGCGTTTTCTCGATCCTCTCCTTCCGTACGCCATGCACAGGCTCCTTTGCCGCACCCGCTCGGCCGAGCTTGACGCCCCGGCATCCAACCCCTTCGCCCCCGTCCCCCTCGCCTCCGCATCGCCTGTTGTGGGCGCGCAACGGCCCCCCTACTCCCGCCACGCTCCTGCTCCCCGTCGCGCCTCTCCTGCCGCGATGGGCAAGACGGTCGCCCACGACGAGGCCCCGGCTCCGTCCTCGTCTACACTGGCGCCCGCTGTCACTCCGACCGCCGTCGGCGTCCTCCGCACCGCCGACAGCGTCGCCGTTCCCCTCCTGACGCTGGGCGGCCCCGACCGCGCCCTCGCTCAGTCCCTCGGTCTCGGCGACTCCGACGTCGTCGCTTCCTCGTCGTCCGGTCTGCCTCCGTCCATCTCCCATTACTTCACCTCCAGCTCGAGTCCGACAACTACTCCCGGTGGCGCCATCTCTTCTACCTCATCGCCTACAAGCATGAGGTCCAACACCACCTCGACGCCGCTGTCGAGCCCCTCGCTCAGAGCGCTCTCTGCCGTAACGACGACCTCACCGTCGTGCTATGGATGCACGGTGTTGATACGTCTCCAACGTATCTATAACTTTTGATGGTTCCATGCTATTATCTTGTCAACTTTGGATGTTTTATATGCATGAATATGCTTTTTTATATCTTTTTTGGGACTAACATATTAACTCAGTGCCTAGTGCCAGTTTCTGTTTTTTCCGAGTTTTTGACCTTTTTCAGAACGGAGTCCAAATGGAATTAAACTTTCACGATGATTTTTTTTGGACCAAAAGGGACCCCCGAAGCTTTGGAAGAAGGCCAGAAGAGCCACGAGGGAGTCACAGGCCCAGGAGGCGCCCCCCAGACCGCACCTAGCAGGCTTGTGACCTCCTCGTGGGCCCAACCGACGTAATTCCACCGCCATAAATTCCTATAAATACAGAAACCCCCAAAAAGAAACCTAGATCGGGAGTTCCTCCGCCGCAAGCCTGTGTAGCCACCAAAAACCAATCTGGAGCCCTCATGACCCACAAGTATAGGGGATCTATGGTAGTCCTTTCGATAAGTAAGAGTGTCGAACCCAATGAGGAGCAGAAGGATCTCACAAGTGGTTTTCAGCAAGGTAATAACTACAAGGACTGAAATTATCGGTAACAAGTAGTTGTGTGATAAGATGATTCGTAGCAAGTAGAAAGTAACAATAGTAACAACGGTGCAGCAAAGTGGCCCAATCCCTTTTGTAGCAAGGGACAAGCCTGAACGAACTCTTATAGGAGGTAAAGCGCTCCCGAGGACACATGGGAATTTCTGTCAAACTAGTTTTCATCATGTTCATATGATTCGCGTTCGCTACTTTGATAGTTTGATATGTGTGTGGACCGGCGCTTGGGTACTGCTCTTACTTGGACAAGCATCCCACTTATCATTAACCCCTCTCGCAAGCATCCGCAACTACGAAAGAAGAATTAAGACAAAGTCTAACCATAGCATTAAACTAGTGGATCCAAATCAGCCCCTTACGAAGCAACGCATAAACTAGGGTTTAAACTTCTGTCACTCTAGCAACCCATCATCTACTTATTACTTCCCAATGCCTTCCTCTAGGCCCAAATAATGGTGAAGTGTTATGTAGTCGACATTCACATAACGCCACTAGAGGAAAAACAACATACAACACATCAAAATATTGAACGAATACCAAATTCACATGACTACTTATAGCAAGACTTGTCCCATGTCCTCAGAAACAAAAGTAACTACTCACAAAGCATAATAATATTCATAACCAGAGAGTTACTGAATAGCATCAAGGATCCGAACATATAATCTTCCACCAAGTAAGCCAACTAGCATCAACTACAAAGAGTAATTAACACTACTAGAAACCTTACAAGTACCAATCGGAGTCGCGAGACGGAGATTGGTTACAAGAGATGAAATAGGGTTTGGAGATGAGATGGTGTTGATGAATATGTTGATGGTGATGAGTCCCCTCCGATGAGAGGAGTGTTGGTGATGACGATTGCGACGATTTCCCCCTCCGGGAGGGAAGTTTCCGCGCCACGACGACCCTGCCGGAGCTCTAGATTGGTTCTGCTCAAGTTCCGCCTCGTGGCAGCGGAGATTCCTCCCGAAAGCCTCCTCTTAATTTTTTATGGGACGAAACCCTTCTTATAGCAAAAGAGGGGAGCCAGAGGGCCAGCAGGGAGCCCACAAGCCCCCTAGGCGCGGCCAGGGGGCGCGAATAGCAGGCTTGTGGCCTCCTGCTGGCTCCCCTCTCGTACTTCTTCGGCCCAATATTTTTTATAAAATCCAAAATAAATCCTCGTTGATTTTCACGGCTTTTGGAGTTGCGCAGAAAAGGTATCTCAAACTTGCTCCTTTTTCAGGCCAGAATTCTAGCTGCCGGCATTCTCCCGCTTCATGCAAACCTTGCAAAATAAGAGAGAAAATGCATAAGTATTGTACCGTGAAATGTAATAATAGCCCATAAAGCGATAAATATCAACATGAAAGCATGATGCAAAATGGACGTATCAAGCCCATTCTGGCACCCTTTCGGAGGGGGAATCCATCTCCGGTGGCCATCTTCATCATCCCGGCGATCTCCATGACGAGGAGGTAGTAGTTCACCCTCGGGGCTGAGGGTATGTACCAGTAGCTATGTGTTTGATCTCTCTCTATCGTGTTCTTGAGATGTCTTGATCTCGATGTACCGCGGGCTTTGCTACTATAGTTGGATCTTATGATGTTCTTCCCCCTCTCCCTTCTTGTAATGAATTGAGTTTCCCCTTTGAAGTTATCTTATCGGATTGTGTCTTTAAGAACACTTGATGTATGTTTTGCACGTGTCTATCTATGGTGACAATGGGATATTCATGTGAGTACTTGATGTATGTTTTGGTGATCAACTTGCGGGTTTCGTGACATCGGGAACCTATGCATATGGGTTGGCACACGTTTTGACTCTCCGGTAGAAACTTTGGGGCACTCTTTGAAGTTCTGTGTGTTGGTTGAATAGATGATTATGAGATTGTGTGATGCATATCGTATAATCATGCCCACAGATACTTGAGGTGACAATGGAATATCTAGGTGACATTAGGGTCTTGGTTGATGTGTGTCTTATGGTGTTATTCTAGTACGAACTCTAGGATAGATTGAATGGAAAGAATAGCTTCGTGTTATTTTACTACGGACTCTTGAATAGATCGATCAGAAGGAATAACTTTGTGGTGGTTTTGTATCCGACAATAATCTCTTCGTTTGTTCTCCGCTATTAGTGTCTTTGGAGTGACCCATAAAGCGATAATATCAACATGAAAGCATGATGCAAAATGGACGTATCAACTCCTCCAATCTTAGACCTCGCTTGTCCTCAAGCGAAAGCCAAGATCAATAAACATGCCCACATGTTTAGAGAGAGAGGTGTCGACAAAACAAAATACATACATGCAGGCATCATGATCATATTCAGAACAACAATATCATCATATAATCTCTCATGCTAAAGTGATAATTCCTTCACAAAGTAAAGTAAGGATCAAGAACCTTAATGAGAATTAACAACCAATAGCCTATAGTCATTGAAGCAATTGCAATTTATCATAACATCGAAAAGAGTCAAGTAAGAGCTTGTAAAGAAAATCCACATACTCAATCATCCTTTTGTCTTCTACAATTGCTACAACTCACGTGGTACTCATGAGATCAAAGTTTCAGTCGGACACAGAGAAAGATAGGGGCTTATAGTTTCGCCTCCCAACTGCTTACCTCAAGGGTAATGTCAACAATAATAATTCATGAATACTTACTTCCGAGTTGACATATGAATATAGATCTTTCCCTAGCATATGACGTTAGCCAAGATAAAGGCGAAATAAGGAATTGGTGTATATCACCATGACTCTTTCAAGGACAAAAAGTAAAGGTACAAGATAGGCCCTTCGCAGAGGGAAGCAGAGGTTGTCATGCGCTTTTGAGGTTTGGATGTGCGACCTCTTAGTGTGAAGGAACATCACTTTGTATTGCCTCCTGTGATAAAGAACTTTATTATGCAGTCTGTCGCTTTTATGTCTTCCTCGTCACAGGTTCGTACAAAGCTTATTTTCCACACACTAATAGATCATACATATTTAGGGAGCAATTTTTATTGCTTGCACCGATGACAACTTACTTGAGGGATCTTATTCAATCCATACGTAGTTATGGTGGACTCTCATGGAAAAACTGGGTTGAAGGTTTACGGATGCACAAGTAGTATCTCTACTTAGTGCGGGAGTTTTGGCTGATATGAGGTGGAAGCAATCGTCACATGCTAAGGGATCTCTAGACATATAATCATTGTTCAGAACTAAGCAAAAATAATTCATTATGTTGTCTTCCTTGTCCAACATCTACCTCTAAGCATGCAATAGTTTAGTGAGTGTTCACAAACATAGATGGTGTCCAAGATGATATATTTATATGTGAACCTCTCCTTCTTTATCACTTCCTATTAATTGCAAAAATGACCAAGGTCTACGTTTGTCCACCCTCAACAAGTTTCAATCATCATTCTTTTTATATGTGAAGCCATCACTTTCCATAAGATCATTACATGATCTTTCATGCTTTTGTTCTATTATCATTCTTTTGATCATGGCATGAAGCAAGGCCCTTAACTAAAACATTCTTTATTATATGACTCACGAACTCGAATACATCGGGGGTGACACAAAGCAAAACTCAAGCCTAAAACACTAAGAAATTTATTCCACTAGAGAAAGATAAAACCAAAAAGGATCGAACTAAGAAAAGGTAAAGGCAAAAGATGTGATGGTGATACGATACTGGGGTAACTCCCCCAAGCTTGGCACAAGCCAAGGGGATTGCCCATACCCATGCTTAGTTGTCTTCCTTTGGAGGTGATGGCGGTGGAGTTGTTTTGTCCTTTGATTCCAAGAGGGCCATTAATCTTTGATTTATACCTTGGAACTCTGTGATATGTTTCTCTAGCAAAACAACTTCATGAGTGAGATAAGTATTACGAACACGAGTTATTTCACATAACCTCAAGAGCTCGATCAAGGATGGAGTAAAAGGTGGATGTAAGGTTGAAGAAAATCCTCTTCCTCAGTTGCTTCCTTGTTGAGCACAGATTGCCCTTCGTCCAATGCCGGATTCTTCTCCTTGCGTTTGCCCTTAGTTTCTTTAGATAGCCTTCCCTTGGCCTCCATGACCTCCATTCTTTTCAGATCAGCATTTACTTCTTCATAGACTTGAGGGAGATCGTTCTCCCCTACAGATTCCCGAGACGACATCTTGCTCTAAATCTGCGGCAGAAAACAAGCTCAAAACAAAAACAGAGGAAATTTGCGTGATACGAGGATCAGACCTTTCAGAAGAATATATAATGATTTTTTTCTGACCAAAAGGAGAACTCCGGAAGAAAACGGAGTCTGGGAGGCACACGAGGTGGTCACAAGCCCCCCAGGCGCGACCAGGGGGTGGCCCGCGCCTGGCAGGCTTGTCGCTTCCTCGTGCGCTTTCCGGACTACTTTAATTTTTTCTAATTTTCTAAAAATTCCAAAACGGAGAAAAATTCCTACTCGAAAATTTTTGGAGTCTGTTTACTTACCAAATCACATACCTCTTCGTTTTCGGAGTCTGAAACAGGCTGATAAATATCCCTTATATACTCCTCCGGAGTTATGGTATTGATAATATTGCTTTCAACATTTATGGGAGTACGTGAGATATAATGCTTGATTCTCTGCCCATTTACCACTCTCGGAAAATTACCTTTCGTGTTGTTGATCTTGATGGCACCCGAACGATATACTTCCTTAACAATGTAATGACCTTCCCATTTAGAGAGAAGCTTGCCTGCAAAAAATCCTAAACGAGAATTATATAGCAAGACATAATCACCTACATTGAACTCACGTTTTTGTATCCTTCTATCATGTCACCTCTTAACCCTTTCTTTGAACAACTTGGAATTTTCATATGCCTGAGCTCTCCATTCATCAAGCGAGCTAATATCAAATAACCTCTTCTCACCAGCAAGTTCGAAATCAAAGTTGAGCTCTTTGATTGCCCAATAAGCCTTGTGCTCTAGATCAAGAGGTAAATGACATGCTTTGCCGTAAACCATTTTGTACGGAGACATGCCCATGGGATTCTTATAGGCAGTTCTATAAGCCCAGAGTGGATCATCGAGCTTCTTAGACCAATCCTTTCTAGACCTATTGACAGTCTTTTGCAGAATTAGTTTAATCTCTCTATTGCTTAGCTCTACTTGACCACTGGACTGAGGATGATAGGGGGACGCAATTCTATGGTTGACATCGTACTTAGCAAGCGTTTTACGGAAAGCACCATGAATAAAATGTGAACCATCATCAGTCATTAGATATCTAGGGACTCCAAATCTAGGGAAAATAACTTCTTTAAGCATCCTCATAGAGGTGTTGTGATCAGCACTACTAGTTGGGATAGCTTCTACCCACTTAGTAACGTAATCAACAGCAACTAGGATATGAGTATACCTGTTGGATTTTGGAAAAGGTCCCATATAATCAAAGCCCCAAACATCAAATTGTTCAATGACAAGTGAATAATTCATAGGCATTTCCTGACGTTACAATATTACCTATTCTTTGACATTCGTCACAAGACAAGACAAACTTACGAGCATCCTTGAAGAGAGTGGGCCAATAGAAACCTGATTGCAATACCTTGTGTGCAGTTCTATCTCTCGCATGGTTTCCTCCATAAGCCTCGGAGTGACACTTCTGTAGGATATGTCCCTGTTCATGTTCAGGTACACAACGTCTAATAACACCATCTACTCCTTCCTTATAAAGGTGAGGATCATCCCAAAAGTAATGTCTCAAATCAAAGAAGAATTTCTTCTTTTGTTGGTACGTGAAGCTAGGTGGTATATATTTGGCAACGATATAGTTTGCATAATCAGCATACCACGGTGTACTACGTGAAGTATTGATGACATTCAATTGCTCATCAGGAAAGCTATCATCAATAGGTTGTGTGTCATCAAGAATGTTCTCCAACCTAGACAAGGTATCTGCTACTGGTTTCTCAGCACCCTTCCTATCGACAACATGCAAATCAAATTCTTGTAGCAAGAGAACCCATCTGATAAGTCTAGGTCTAGCGTCTTTCTTTTCCATGAGGTACTTACACTACGCCAGGATTGAGCTCTTGTAACACGATAATGTGCTACTACAGATTAGAAAATGTGTTACTGAGGCATGCAGTAACATATATTTGTATGTGTTCTTATAGGCCGTGTTACTAGGTTCTTCCTATTGTAGCACATAAGAATTGTTCGAATATGCATCAAAAGGTGTTACACTTGCAATATCGCAACACAAGCGATATGTGTTACCGGAGAAGCCGGTAGCACATTTTTATAACAACAGTCACACATTTTGTAACATATTGTTTTCGATGTAGTAACATGGTTAGTAACATGTTTTACTAAAAACTACAACATAATTATTCATGATAGTAGTGATTACAATAGGCCTCCGTGACACATTTTGATGATTCAACAACATAGTTTGTAAGATTTTGTATTTTTTATAGTAACACAATGGCAACGTGTTAAAAATGGTAACACAATAATAACATATTTTTTCCATATAACATATCTAGTGGTGATTGGTAGCAACCCTAGTAACTCCAACACAACATAATACTCACAATGTTATTGCGGCAATTTTTTAATAATTTTGTATCAACAATTCTTTATATTTATACTTGCACACAATGAAACTAATAAGTATATGACATGTAGTAATACTAACAAAAAAGGATCATGGATCTAAATCTTACATATGCACAACATAAATAAATTATATAAATGTGAATATGGTCATTCCATATGATTTGTAACAGTGAACATATAGAAGATACATTTTCTAGCAAAAAGTTACATTATGCGATTCCAACTTTGCTACAACAATATCCGTGATCGCTCGAATGCGCACTTGGCCTTTTCTTGCCTCAATATATCACGTTTGCATCTTGTTTACTTCACGAACACAAGCATCCGAATCCACTCAAGTGTTGACCTTCTCATCTTAAAGAAACGATTACAATTGCAATTAAATATATGTCAAAATAAATTTAATAAATCTCATGAATTTAAATATTAACACACACAAATTGAAACCCAAGCAGTTGTTATTCCAGAAGTGAAACAGTCGTCAATTGTCCTACAATCTTCCATTTCCATTACCAAGATCTCACATTCCTCAATAGGTCCATCAAATTGCATTATTGTAAATTGGCGGCCTAGTTCAACACCACCAACCAATGTGCCATATGGATTTTTTTTACATGTCCAAGACTTTAAAATTCACTTTTGTGCCAACCTAAAATAAGATAAAAAACACAATTACCAGAACAGCAGAAATCATTTGTATGAATATGCATCGAGTATGAGCGCAATATTTCTTTTACCTCCGTCGAAGGACTACATCTCTGTTTAGGGGACACAGGGCATAGAGGTTTGTCTTGAGTGCTTTGTCTGAGTAGTCTTGCCAAATTGTCATCCATATTCTCCCTTATCTTTCTCATCTATGGAGAGACATAATATGGGAAAAACATTGTCCCTGTGTTTCAGCAATGTAAAGGTCCGATGCATTTTATTCCATAAAAAGTACAAGTGTTGATGTCATTTTATAATTTCACGAGTCCATGCAAATCAAACTTGACATGAAGAAATGCATTTTTTCAACATTATACAAACACATAGGAGTCAGTAATGTCAATACTGAATTGGATTTAAATGCCATATGGCTAATACAACCTGACCTTTTAACTAAGCGTTGAACGAGCAAGGATAGAAATGTAACACTCTTCATTTTTCCTAAAGTATGTGTTACAAATCATTTGAGGACACAAATGTTGTGTTACTACAATTTCACTTAGTAACACAACTTTTATTCTGTTACCGGGATGTGTTACCAAAGCTAAGTCTTGTAGTAGTGTATGTTCTATTGTGCATTTGTGCAATGTGGTGCTGAGTTAACTGTTTGGTTTATTTGTTGTGGTGATCATTTAAATGTTTAGTTCAATTCTGCAATGTGATGTTCGATTGTTGTTGGTACAATTTTGTATGGTTATGCATGTCATAAATAAATCGAATTTGGATGTACTAAGTACGTGTGAATTACATACAATTGCTATATTTCCTAGTTCTTCGCACCTTAGTTTAGATAAATGGCTTTTCTATGCGGTTCTAATTAATCTATTGGATCTGCAGTCCATTTATTTTTCATTAACGTATTTTGTTGATGGTATGCCAAATCTCACTTGTAACTTGATCAATATCTATCTTAAATATGTTACACGGGAAAACAATGGAAGACACTAGAGTTTACCATCGAGGTTTGTGCATCCATGGTATTTTGGATAATAGCACATTATTGTGTAATTGCAGGAACCATTTTAATATTTTGGTTTTTAATAAAAAATCACATGTAGGTCCTGTTGTAAGAGGTTTGGACCCACTGTTCGACCCTTTTTGCATGTGCAGAAATGATGTGTCCATGAATATCAGTCAAATCAAGAAAGTGAGAAAGACTGTTAAGATAAAGAAACTAGTGACAGAAAATAACAAGATGTTTATGTGCACAATGAAGAAGACAACAGTCAACTATAGGATGACACTATCTCTTTCACCTTGTCCTTTTCCCCATATCAAATTTTAGAAAAGATATTTATGCAAATCTTTGTTTCCAGTCCTTTTCAAGGCAATTCATCGATGATTATGTCTCAAACCACCTTTTTGTTCAAGAGGCGAGGAAGGCATTCATACAACACCCATGGTATAATCTTGAAGTCTTCCTCAAGGGGACGAAGGATGGGCGGGCAATCATCCACGCGCATTGGCCTAAAATTGCAAGGACCTTTAGCATCATTAAAGGCTCAATATTTGTCGCCCGCTTCAATAGTTTTCTAGAGGATACTCATCTCTCTATTTATCATCTATGATGCTACCTTCCAAAGGTTTTAGATGTTGCATTTTAAACTTGGTGTTCTTACGTAATTGGGTAGCTAAGTAGTATATGCCTATATGATGTTGCACTTTGATGTAATTCAATCATGAAATCCTGGTTGTCATAATGAGAATATTAAATATATTGTGTGCATGATATAAAATGTCAATTTCATTACTAAATGAATTATAAATGATAGAGCAATTAGGCTTATTATTCGCCTTTCCTATTACAAACGGTTTCTCACACAACACCATAGGCAATGACCTCAACAAACCCACACGGTTTGGTGAAAGTTGGCATGTTGAATCAATGAACAATCTGTTGGAAATATGCCCTAGAGGCAACAATAAATTAGTTGTTATTATAATTCCTTGTTCATAATAATCGTTTATTATCCATGCTAAAATTGTATTGATTGGAAACCCAAATACATGTGTGGATACATAGACAACACACTGTCCCTAGTGAGCCTCTAGTTGACTAGTTCGTTGATCAAAGATGGTCAAGGTTTCCTGACCACATGCAAGTTTTGTCACTTGATAACGGGATCACATCATTAGGAGAATCATGTGATGGACAAGACCAAAATTATAAACGTAGCATGTGATCGTGTCATTTTGTTGCTATTGTTTTCTGCGTGTCAGTTACTCATTCCTATGACCCTGAGATCATGTAACTCACTGACACCGGAGGAATACCTTGTGTGTATCAAATGTCACAACGTTACTGGGTGATTATAAAGGTGCTCTAAAGGTATCTCCGAAGGTGTCCGTTGAGTTAGCATGGATCAAGACTGGGATTTTTCACTCCGTGTGACAGAGAGGTATCTTAGGGACCCACTCGGTAATTCAACATCACAAACAAGCCTTGCAAGAATGTGTCTAAATGTGTTATTCACGGGATCTTGTATTACAAAACGAGTAAAGAGACTTGTCGGTAACGAGATTAAAATAGGTATAGGGATACCGACGATCGAATCTCGGGCAAGTAACATACCGGAGGACAAAGGGAATGATATACCAGATTATATGAATCCTTGGCACAGAGGTTCAACCGATAAGATCTTTGTAGAATATGTAGGATCCAATATGGGCATCTAGGTCCCTCTATTGGATATTGACCGAGGAGAGTCTCGGGTCATGTCTACATAGTTCTCGAACCCGCAGGGTCTGCACACTTAAGGTTCGATGGTGTTTTGGTATAGTTGAGTTATATGTGTTGGTGACCGAAGGTTGTTCGGAGTCCCAGATGAGATCACGGGCGTCACGAGGGTTTCTGGAGTGGTCCAGAAACAAAGATTTATATATAGGAAGTTAGTGTTTGGATTCCAGAAAGTTTTCGGGCATTGCCGGTAGCGTACCGGGAGTGACGAATGGGTTTCGGGGGGCCACTGGGTGGGCCCACCACGCCCCAAGGGGTCCACGTGGGTTTATTGGATGTACAATAAGGTATAATGGGCTGACAAAGTCATCCAAGGAAATCCCATGAGGAAAAAGTGGAAAATCCAAAAGAGGTGGGAAAATAAGGAAGGAGTCCTAATCCAAGTCGGATTGGAGAAGGACTCTCTCCCTCCCACTTCGGCCGACCCAAGGAGGGTTTCCTTGGTGCGCCAAGGCTGCCCAAGGCTGCCTCTCCCCTCCTCCTATATATACTAGAGGTTTAGGACTTTTTGAGACACAACTTTGCCACGTGCAACTCAAACCTACACCTCGTAGTTCTTCCTCTAGATTAGATTTCTGCGGAGCTCGAGCGGAGCCCTGCAGGAATAGATCATCACCAACACCGGCGCACCGTCACGCTGCCGGAGAACTCATCTACTTCTCCGTCTCTCTTGCTGGATAAAGAAGGCCGAGATCGTCATCGATCTATACGTGTGCTGAACGCGGAGGTGTCTTCCGTTCGACGCTAGATCGGAATGGATCGTGGGACGATGGTGATTTGAATCACGAAGTTGTACCACTACATAAACCGTGTTTCTTAATGTTTCCCGCTTAGCGATCTACAAGGGTACGTAGATCTAATCTCCTCTCGTAGATGAACATCACCATGATAGGTCTTCGTGTGCGTAGGAATTTTTTTGTTTCCTATGCAACATTCCCCAACAGTGGTATCATGAGCTAGGTTCATGCGTAGATGTTATCTCGAGTAGAACACAAAAGGTTTTGTGGGTGTTGATGTTCGATTTTCTTCCCTCCTTAGTCTTTTCTCGATTCGGCGGTATTGTTGGATTGAAGCGGGCCGTACCGACATTACTAGTACACTTACGAGACACCGGTGCTTTCGTGATGGAGATCAAGAAGCACAAGATCATGGCCATATCATGTCACTTGTGAATTGCATGTGATGTTAATCCTTTTATGCACCTTATCTTGCTTAGAACGACAGTAGCATTATAACGTGATCCCTCACTAAAATTTAAAGATGAAATTGTGTTCTCCCCGACTGTGCACCGTTGCGACAGTTCGTCGTTTCGAGACACCGCGTGATGATCGGTTGTGATAGACTCAACATTCACATACAACGGGTGCAAAACAGTTGCACACGCGGAACGCTCGGGTTAAGCTTGACGAGCCTAGCATGTGCAGACATGGCCTCATAACACAAGAGACCAAAAGGTCGAGCATGAATCGTATAGTTGATATGATTAGCATAGAGATGTTTACCACTGAAGCTATACTCAACTCACGTGATGATCAGACTTGAGTTAGTGGATTTGGATCATGCACCACTCAAATGACTAGAGGGATGTAGTTTTTGAGTGGGAGTTCTTAAGTAATATGATTAATTGAACTAATTATTATGAATATAGTCAAAAGGTGTGTGCAAATTATGATATAGCTTGCGCTGTAGCTCTACTATTTTTTATATGTTCCTAGAGAAAATTTAGTTGAAAGATGATAGTAGCAACTTTGCAGACTCAATCCGTGAACTGAGGATTGTCCTCATTGCTGCGCAGAAGGCTTATGTCCTTAATGCACCGCTCAGTGTGCTGCACCTCGAGCGTCGTCTGTGGATGTTGAGAACATCTCACATACATGTTTTGATGACTACGTGATAGTTCAGTGCGTAATACTTAACAACTTAGAATTGAGGCACTGAAGATGTTTTTTAACGTCGCAGAACATATAAGATGTTCTTAGAGATGAAATTGGGATTTCATGCTCATGCCCTTGTTGAGAGGTATGTGACCACCAACAAGATTCTTTGTCTACAAAGTAAAAGGAGAAAAGCTCAATCATTGAGCATGTGCTCAGATTGTCTCAGTGCAACAGTCGCTTGAATCAAGTGGGAGTTAATCTTCCATATGATATAGTGATGGTTCTCCAAAGTCACTGCCACCAAGCTACTAGAGCTTAGTGATGAACTATAACATGTCAAGGATAGATATGATGATCCTTGAGCGATTCGCAATGTTTGACACTGCAAAAGTTGAAATCAAGTAGGAGCATCAAAGTTGATGGTTAGTAAAACCACTAGTTTCAAGAAGGTCAAGGGCTAGAAGGGATACTTCATGAGACGGCAAACCAGTTGCTGCTCTAGTGAAGAAACCCAGGGTTGAACCTAAAGCTGACACTAAGTGCTTCTATTATGAGGAAAACGGTCACTGAGGCGGAACTACCCTAGATACTTGGTAAGATGAGAAGGCTGGCAAAGTCGACATAAGTATATTTGATATACATGATATTGATGTGTACTTTACTAGTACTCATAGTAGCACGAGGGTATTAGATACCGGTTCGGTTGCTAAGTGATTAGTAACTCGAAATAAAAGCTACAGAATAAAAGGAGACTAGCTAAAGGCGAGGTGACGATACGTGTTGGAAGTGTTTCCAAGGTTGATGTGCTCAAACATCGCACGCTCCCTCTACCATCGGGATTGGTGTTAAACCTAAATAATTGTTATTTGGTGTTTGCATTGAGCATGAACATGATTAGATCGTGTTTATTGCAATACGAGTATTCATTTAAAGAGAATAATAGTTATTCTATTTGCTTAAATAATTACGCGCAATGGTTTATTGAATCTCGATCGTAGTATTACACATGTTCATAATATTAGTGCCAAAATATACAAACTAATAATGATAGTGCCACTTACTTGTGGCACTGCCACTTGAGTCATGTTGGTGTAAAATGCATGAGGAAGCTCCATATCGAAGGATCTTTGTACTCACTCATTTTTGAAACGTTTGAGGCATGCATACCATACCTGTTGGTATAAACGCATGAAGAAACTCCATGCGGATGGATCGTTTGGATTCACTTGATTTTTCAATCACTTGAGACATGCAAATCATACCACATGGAACAAGAGAGTAACTTGTTGGGAGTGATACATTTTTATGTGTGCAGTCCAATGAGTGCTGAGGCACGCGGTGGATATCGTTATGTTCTTACTTCACTGAAAATTTGAGTAGATATAGGAGTATTTACTTGATGAATCACAAGTATGAAATATTGAAAAGTTCAATGCTATTTCAGAGTGAAGATCGTCATGACAAGAGGATAAACTGTCTACGATATGATCATAGAGATGAATATCTGAGTTGCGAGTTTTGGTACTCAGTTAAGACAATGTGGAAATTGTTTCGCAATTCATGCCACCTAGAACACCATAGTGTGATGGTGTGTCCGAACGTCATAGCCGCGCCCTATTTGATATGGTGCATACTATGATGTCTCTTATCTAATTACCACTATCGTTTATGGGTTATGCATTAGAGACAACCACATTCACTTTAAAATAGGGCACCGCGTATTTCCGTTGAAATGGCAAGTATAAAATATGGTTTAGAGAAACCTAAGTTGTCGTTTCTTGAAAGTTTGGGGCTGCGATGCTTATGTGAAAAAGTTTTAGTCTCATAAGCTCGAACCCAAAGCGGATAAATGCATCTTCATAGGATATCCAAAACAGTTGGGTACATGTCCTATCTCAGATCCGGAAGCAAACTGTTTGTTTCTAGAAACGGGTCCTTTCTTGAGGAAAGGTTTCTCTCGAAAGAATTGAGTGGGAGGATGGTGGAACTTGATGAGGTTAGTGAACCGTAACTTCAACCAGTGTGTAGCAGGGCGCAGGAAGTTGTTCCTGTGGCGCCTACACCAATTGAAGTGGAAACTGATGATGGTGATCATTGAGCTTCGGATCAAGTTACTACAAACCTCGTAGGTCGACAAGGTCACGTACTACTACAGAGTGGTACGATAACCCTGTCTTAGAGGTCATGTTGTTGAAAAACATTGAACCTACGAGCTATGGAGAAGCGATGGTGGGCCCGGATTCCGACAAATGGCTGGAGACCATGAAATCCGAGAGAGGATCCATGTGTGAAAACAAAGTGTAGACTTTGGAAGAACTACTTGATGGTCATAGGACTATTAAGTAAAGATGGATCTTTAAAGAGAAGACAGACGATGATGGTGAAAAGTCACCATTAAGAAAAGCTCAACTTATCGCAAAGATGTTTCCAACAAGTTCAAAGAATTGACTATGATGAGACTTTCTCAATCGTAGCGATGCTAAAAGTCTGTTGGAATTAGGTTAGTAGTTGCTGCATTATTTATGAAATATTGCACATAGGATGTCAAAACATTGTTTCCTCGACGGTTTCCTTGAGGAAAGGTTGTATGTGATACAACCAGAAGGTTTTGTCGATCCTAAGGATACTAACAAGTATGCAAGCTCCAGCGATCCTTCTATGGACTGGTGCAAGCATCTCGGAGTAGGAATATATGCTTTGATGAGATGATCAAAGCTTTTTGGTTTATACAAGGTTTATGAGAAACTTGTGTTTCCAAAGAAGTGAGTGGGAGCACTATAGAATTTCTGATAAGTATATGTAGTTGACATATTGTTGATCGGAAGTAATGTAGAATTTCTGTAAAGCATGCAGGGTTGTTTGAAAGAAGTTTTTCAAAGTAAGACCTGGATAGATCTACTTGAACATTGAGCATAAAGATCTATAGAGATAGATCAAAAGGCTAAATAGAACTTTCAATGAAATGCATGGCTTGACAGGTTTTTGAAGGAATTCAAAATAGATTAATAAAGAAGGAGTTCTTGGCTGTGTTGTAAGGTGTGAATTTGAGTAAGCTCAAAACCCGACCACGACAGAAGAAAGAGAAAGGGCGAAGGTCATCCCCTATGCCTTAGCCATAGACTCTAAAGTATGCCATGTTGTGTACCGCACCTGATGTGTGCCTTGCCACAAGTCTGTTAAGAGGTACAAAGAGTGATCCAGGATTGAATCACTAAACAGCGGTCAAAATTATCCTTAGTAACTAATGTACTAAGGAATTTTTCTCGATTATGGAGGTTGTTAAAGAGTTCATCGTAAAGGGTTACATTGATGCAAGCTTTGAGAGTAATCTGAATAAGTCTGAGTAGTAAAACGGATTCGTATAGTAGAGTAGATATTTGGAATATTTCCGAATAGCACGTAGTAGCAGCATCTATAAGATGACATAAAGATTTGTAAAGCTCATACCGATCTGAAAGGTTCAGAACCGTTGACTAAAACCTCTCTCACAAGCAAGACATGATCGAACCCCAGAACTGTAAGGGTGTTAGATTCATTACAATCACATAGTGATGTGAACTAGATTATTGACTCTAGTGCAAGTGGGAGACTATTGAAAATATGCCCTAGAGGCAATAATAAATTAGTTGTTATTATATTTCCTTGTTCATAATAATCGTTTATTATCCATTCTAAAATTTTATTGATTGGAAACCCAAATACATGTGTGGATACATAGACAACACACTGTCCCTAGTGAGCCTCTAGTTGACTAGTTCGTTGATCAAAGATGGTCAAGGTTTCCTGACCATATGCAAGTTTTGTCACTTGATAACGGGATCACATCATTAGGAGAATCATGTGATGGACAAGACCCAAATTATAAACGTAGCATGTTATTTTGTCATTTTGTTGCTATTTTTTTCTGCGTGTCAAGTATTCATTCCTATGACCATGAGATCATGTAAATCACTGACACCGGAGGAATACCTTGTGTGTATCAAACATCACAACGTTACTGGGTGATTATAAAGGTGCTCTACAGGTATCTCCGAAGGTGTCCATTGAGTTAGCATGGATCAAGACTGGGATTTGTCACTCCGTGTGAAGGAGAGGTATCTCGGGGGCCCACTCGATAATACAACATCACAAACAAGCCTCGCAAACAATGTGTCTAAATGTGTTAGTCACGGGATCTTGTATTACGGAATGAGTAAATAGACTTGCTGGTAACAATATTAAAATAGGTATAGGGATACCGACGATCGAATCTCGGGCAAGTAACATACCGAAGGACAAAGGGAATGATATACGGGATTATATGAATCCTTGGCACAGAGGCTCAACCGATAAGATGATCGTTGAATATGTAGGATCCAATATGGGCATCCAGGTCCCGCTATTGGATATTGATCGAGGAGTGTCTCAGGTCATGTCTGCATAGTTCTCGAACCCGTAGAGTTTGCACATTTAAGGTTTGATGGTGTTTTGGTATAGTTGAGTTATATGTGTTGGTGACCGGAGGTTGTTCGGAGTCCCGTATGAGATCACGAACGTCACGAGGTTTTCCGGAATGGTCCGGAAACGAAGATTGATATATAGGAAGTTGGTGTTTGGATTCCGGAAAGTTTTCGGGCATTGCCGGCAGTGTACCGGGAGTGACGAATGGGTTCTGGGGGCCCAGTGGGTGGGCCCACCACGCCCCAAGGGGTCCACATGGGTTTATTGGATGTACAATAAGGTATAATGGGCTGATAGAGTCATCCAAGGAAAGCTCATGAGGAGAAAGTAGAAAATCCAAAAGAGGTGGGAAAATAAGGAAGGAGTCCTAATCCAAGTGGGATTGGAGAAGGACTCTCTCCCTCCCACTTCGGCCGACCCAAGGAGGGTTTCCTTGGTGCGCCAATGCTTCCCAAGGCTGCCTCTACCCTCCTCCTATATATTTTAGAGGTTTAGGGCTTTTTGAGACACAACTTTGCCACGTGCAAATCAAACCTGCACCTCGTAGTTCTTAATCTAGATTAGATTTCTGTGGAGCTCGGGCGGAGCCCTGGAGGAATAGATCATCACCAACACCGGCGCGCCGTCACGCTGTCGGAGAACTCATCTACTTATTCGTCTCTCTTGCTAGATCAAGAAGGCCGAGATCATCATCGAGCAGTACGTGTGCTGAGCGCGGAGTTGTCGTCCGTTCGGCGCTAGATCGGAACGGATCGTGGGACGACGGTGATTTGAATCACGAAGTTGTACCACTACATCAACCGCGTTTCTTAACACTTCCCGCTTAGCGATCTACAAGGGTACGTAGATCTAATCTCCTCTCATAGATGAATATCACCATGATAGGTCTTCGTGTGCGTAGGAAATTTTTTGTTTCCCATGCAACGTTCCCCAACACAATCACATAGAGGCAGAGACAAGGGGCGAGCAGGGTCCTGCGCCCCCCCCCCTCAACGATCGGGGGAACCTGATGTATGTAACATATAATCAATGATAGGAAGACTTGTACACATGTATTGGGGCCCCCATCAGATTATCTCACATTAAATAGTAGTAAAAAGGAAAATAAAAGTGTTGGAAATATGCCCTAGAGGCAACAATAAAGTGGTTATTATATATTTCCTTGTTCATGCTAATTGTTTATTATCCATGCTATACTTGTATTGATTGGAAACTCAAATACATGTGTGGATACATAGACAACAAAGTGTCCCTGTTAGCCTCTACTGGACTAGCTCATTGATCAAAGATGATTAGAGTTTCCTAGAAATATACATGAGTTGTCATTTGATTACGGGATCACACCACTAGGAGAATTATGTGATAGGAAAGACCCAAACCTTAAGCATAGCATCTGATCATATCCAGTTTCCTGTTATTGCTTTCTGCATGTCAATGTATCTGTTCCTATGACCATGAGATCATACAACTCACTAACACCGGAGGAATGCCTTATGTGTATCAAATGCTACAACGTAACTGGGTGATTATAAAGATGCTCTATAGGTATCTCCGAGGGTGTATGTTGAGTTGACGTGGATCAAGACTGGGATTTGTCACTCCATGTGATGGAGAGGTAACTCGGGGCCCACTCGGTAATACAACATCATAGTAAGCTTGCAAACACTGCGACTAAGGAGTTAGTCACGGGATCTAGTATTATGGGATGAGTAAAGATACTTGACGGTAACGATATTGAACTAGGTATGGAGATATGGACGATCCGATCTCGGGCAAGTAACATACTGATGGACAAAGGGCACAACTTATGGGATTAGCTCAATCCTTGACATCGTTAGTTCGACTGATATAGATCTTCGTAGAATATGTGGGAACCAATATGGGCATCCAGGTCCCGCTATTGGTTATTGACCGTAGAGGTGTCTGGATCATGTCTACATAGTTCTCGAACCCACAGGGTCTACACACTTAACATTCGGTGACGATATAGATATAGTTGAGTTATAGTGTTGGTGACCTAGGGTTGTTTGGAGTCCTGGATGAGATCCCTGACGTCATGAGGAGTTCCAGAATGGTCCGGAGGTAAAGATTTATATATAGGGAAGTGATATTCGGGTTCCGGAAAAGTTTTGGGTTTTTCCAGAATAGTATCGGGAGTGAGGAAAGGGTTCCGGGGGTCCGTGATGGGCTGGGCGCCCCACCCAAAGTGGCACATGCGCCTAAGAGGTAGGTTGGGAGGTGCCTTGAGGAGGAGGGACTCCTTCCCTTGGGCGCCCATCTCCCTTGTGGGAGGTGGACTTCTCCCCACTTGGCCACCCAGCCCTCCCTTGGAGGAGGGGCCAAGGCTGCACCCTGCCTTCCCCTTCCTCCTATAAATAGAGAGGGAGAGGGAGGCAGCCAACATACCAAGCCTTGGCGTCGCCCTCCCACTCTCTCGCTAGATCGTTTTCTCCTCCGTCGGGTCATGGCAGCGCTTGGCGAAGCCGAGTCGAGATTGGATCGCCACCACTGCCACCATGTTGTTGTGCTACCGGAGGACTCATCTACCACTTTACCAACTCCTGCTAGATCGAGGTGGTGAAGGTGTCATCAAGATGCACGTGTGTTGAACATAGAGGTGTCGTCCGTTCGGCACTTGATCGGGACGTTCGTGATTGGATCGCGGGGATCGTGATTGGATCACGAAGATGTTCGACTACATCAACCGCATTTCTTATCGCTTCTGCTTAGAGATCTACAAGGGTATTTGATTCACTCCCCCTCTCGTAGATGTTGATCTCCATAGATTGATCTTGGTGAGTGTAGGAATTTTTTTGTTTTCCATGTGACGTTCCCCAACAGTGGCATCATGAGCTAGGTATATGTGAAGTTAACATGCTTGAGTAGAACACAAAGAGTTTGTGGGTGTTGATCTTCAGATTGCATACTTCCTTAGTCTTATTTTGATTCGGCGGTATTGTGGGATGGAGCGGCCTAGACCAACCTTGATCATCCACGTACGAGAGACCGGTACCATCGACTGACATGCAACTTGTTGCATAAAGATGGCTGGCGGGAGTCTGTCTCTCCCACTTTAGTTGAATCAGTTTCGACACAGGTAGTCCTTGTAGAAGATTAAATAGCAACTTGAATATCAGTTTTGTGGCTTTGCGTAGGTAAGAACGGTTCTTGCTAGTCACCCATAGCAGCCACATAAAACATGCAACAACAAAGTAGAGGACGTCTAACTTGTTTTTGCAGGGTATGTTGTGATATGATATGGCCAAGGACATGATGAGATATATGTGATGCATGATATGATCATGTTTTGTATAGATTATCATAACTTCCATGTCGATGAGTACGGCAACCGGCAGGAACCATAGGATTGTATTTAAACTAACGTTTGTGTTTGCAGATGCGTTTACTATATTGATAGGATTGTATTTCAAGATAAAATTGTGTTCTCCCAAGTATGCACCATTGCGAAGGTTCGTCGTTTCGAGGCACCACGTGATGATCAGGTGTAAGAACGGGTGTAAGCCAGTTTTCAACATGCAGAACACTTGGGTTAAACTTGATGATCCTAGCATGTACACACATGGTCTTGGAACACAAGAGACCGAAAGGTTGAACATGAGTCATATAGTAGATATGATCAACATGGAGATGTTCACCATTGAAACAACCTCATCTCACATGATGATCGGACTTGGATTGGTGAATCTGGGTCATGTCACACTCAGAGAACCTAAGGGATGTTGATTTGAGTGGGATTTCTTAAGTAATATGATTAGTTGAACTCATTATCATGAACAATATTCTAAGTTGTCTTTGCAAATTATGTTGTGGATCAATGGCTCGTGCGGTAGCTCCCCTCAATTTTAATGTGTTCCTAGAGAAAGCTAAGCTGAAAGATGATGGAAGAAACTTTGCAGACTAGGTCTGTAATCTTAGGATTATCCTCACGGCTTCACAAAAGTCGTATTTCCTTGATGCTCCGCTTGGTGCGCCACCCCCTCGAGCGTCGTCTTTGGATGTTGTGAATGCCTCGCAGACGGTGTTGATGACTACACGATAGTTCAGTGTGCCAGGTTGTACGGCTTAGAATCGGGACTTCAAAGGCATTTTGAATGTCATGGGGCATATGATATGTTCCAGGGGTTGAACTTTGTTTTTCAAGCAAATGTCTGGATCAAGAGGTATGAGACCTCCTATAAATTATTTGCCTACAAGATGGAGGAGAATAGTTTTGTCAGTGAGCACATACTCAGAAATTTTGGGTACTACAACTGTTTGACTTAGCTGGGAGTTGAGCTTCCGCCCGAGATGGTCACGGACACAGTTCTTTAGTCACTACCACCTAGCTTCAAGGGCTTTGTGATGAACTATAATATCCAAGGGATGAACAAGCTAGTCTTTGAGCTGTTTGTTGTGCTGAAAGTCACGGAAGTAGAAATCAAAAAGGAGCATCAAGTGTTGATGGTAAATAAAACCACTAGTTTCAAGAAGGGCAAGGGAAAGAAGGGTAGCATCAAGAAGAACGACAAAGCAGTTGCCGCTCCCATGAAGAAACCCAAGGTTGGACCCAAGCCTGAGACTGGGTGCTTCTATTTCAAGGGAACTTGCCAATGGAAGTGGAACTGCCCCAAGTATCTGGACGATAAGATGGTTGGCAACGTCAACAAAGGTATATATGATATACATGTTATCGATGCGTACCTTACTAGCGCTCGTAGTAGTACGTGGGTATTTCATAACGGTTCGGTTGGTCATATTTGTAACTCGAAGCAGGAACTACGGAATAAATGGAGGCTGGCAAAGGTGGAAGTGACAATGCACGTGGGAAATGGTTCCAAGGTTGATGTGATCGCTACCGGCACGCTCGCTCTTCGATTACCATTGGGATTAGTGATGAAACTAAATAATTGTTATTTGTGCCTGCGTTAAGCTTCACCATTATATTTGGATCTTGTTTAATGCGAGACAGATACTCATTTAAATCAAAGAATAATGGTTGTTCAATTTATATGAGTAATATCTTTTATGGTCATGCACCCAATGTCAATGGTTTATTCTTGTTGAATCTTGATACTGATGATACAGATACCTATGACATTGATGCCAAAAGATGTAAAGTTAATAATGATAGTACCACTTTCTTGTGGCATTGTCGTTTACGTCATATTGGTGTAAAACTCATGAAGAAGCTCCATGTTGATGTACTTTTGGAGTCACTGGATTTTTAATCACTTAACACATGTGAACCATGCCTCATGGGCAAGATGACTAAAACCACATTTTTCGGTACAATGGAACGGGCCAGTGACTTGTTGGAAATCATACATACTGATGTGTGCGGTCCAATGAGTGTTGAGGCACACGGTGGATATCGTTACTTTCTCACCTTCACCAATGATTTGAGTAGATATGGAAATATTTACTTGATGAAGCAGAAGTCAGAAATGTTCAAAAAGTTCAAGCAATTTCAGAGTGAAGATGAGAATCATCGTAACAAGAAGATTAAATTCCTGCGATCTGATCGAGGAGGAGAATATCTGAGTTATGAGTTTGGCATGCACTTAAGACAGTGTGGAATTGTTTCATAGCTATGCCGCCTCAAACACCATAGAGTAATGGTGTGTCCAAGCGTCGCAATTGTACTTTATTGGATATGCTGCATTCTATGATGTCTCTTACTGATTTGCCACTATCATTTTGGGGCTATGCATTAGAGATGACTGCATTCACTTTAAATAGGTCTCCATCTAAATTCATTGAGATGACATTGTATGAATTATGATTTGGAAAGAAACCTAATGTAACGACTAGGATGCAGTCCTTTCCGATTTAGGGAACGAGACCCAAAATGTAAAGAAGCGCATCTAAGCATTTCGCAAGCAAGATAACATAGCACATACATAATTAAAGAATGACAAATAGGGAATCGTTTGCCATCTTATCGATAATATCAGAGTTTACATCCACACATTTATTTAGACAAGGTAGTGATACGTATCCGTCGTATCTACTTTTCCAAACTCTTTTGCCCTTGTTTTGGACTCTAATTTGCATGATTTGAATGGAACTAACCCGGACTAACGCTGTTTTCAGCAGAATTGCCATGGTGTTGTTTTTGTGCAGAAATAGAAGTTCTCGGAATGACCTGAAAATTTACGGAGAATTTTTTTGGAATTAATGAAAAATACCTACGCAAAGATCCACCGGAGGAGGTGAGTCAGTGGGCCACAAGCCCAGGAGGCGCGGCCACCCCCCTGGCCGTGCCATGAGGGATTGGCGGGCCCACAAGGCTCCACCGCCTCCAATCTCAGCTCTATATATTCCGTTTCGCCCGAGAAAAAATCAGGGAGAAGGATTCATCGCGTTTTACGATACGGAGGCACCGCCACCTCCTGTTCTTTATCTGGAGGGCAGATCTGGAGTCCATTCTGGGCTCCGGAGAGGGGATATCGTCGCCCTCGTCATCATCAACCTTCCTCCATCGCCAATCCCATGATGCTCTTCACCGTTCGTGGGTAATCTCATTGTAGGCTTGCTGGACGGTGATGGGTTGGATGAGATCTATCATGTAATCGAGTTAGTTTTGACAGGGATTGATCCCTCGTATCCACTATGTTCTAAGATTGATGTTGCTACTACTTTTCCATGCTTAATGCTTGTCACTAGGGCCCGAGTGCCATGATTTCAGATTTGAACCTATTATGTTGTCGCCAATATATGTGTGTTTTAGATCCTATCTTGCAAGTTGTAGTCACCTGCTATGTGTTATGGTCCGGCAACCCCAGAGTGACAATAGCCGGAACAACTCCCGGAGATGACCATAGTATGAGGAGTTCATGTATTCACCACATGTTAATGTGTTGGTCCAGTTCTTTATTAAAAGGAGAACCTTAATATCCCGTAGTTTCCATTAGGACCCCGCTGCCACGGGAGGGATGGACAATAGATGTCATGCAAGTTCTTTTCCCTAAGCACGTATGACTACATACGGAGTCCATGCCTACATTAGATTGACGAACGGGAGCTAGTTACATATCTCTCCGTGTTATAACTGTTACATGATGAATAGCATCCGGCATAATCATCCATCACTGATCCAATGCCTACGAGTCTTTTACTGCTGGTCCTTGCTATGTTACTTTGTCACTACTGCTGTCACTGCTGCTACTGTTACTCTGTTGCTACTGCTGTTACTTTGCTGCTACTGGTTACTGTTACTATTGCTGCTATCATACTACCTTGCTACTGATACTTTGCTGCAGACACTAAATCTTTCAGGTGTGGTTGAATTGACAACTCAACTACTAATACTTGAGAATATTCTTTCGCTTCCCCTTGAGTCGAATCAATAAATTTGGGTTGAATACTCTACCCTTGAAAACTGTTGTGATCCCCTATACCTGTGGGTTATCAAGATATTTTTCTGGCGCCGTTGCCGGGGAGGCACAGCTATATTCTCTGAGTCACTTGGGATTGACGTCTGCTGGTCACTATGAGGAATCCGAAAGATCCAAGAACTGAAATCTTGCCCTCCATTACGAGGACAGGTAAGTAATTGCCATCTAGCTCTGCACTTGATTCACCTTCAGTTATGAGTAAGTTTGCGACTTCACCTCCTGCTAGAAATTTTGATATGTCTCCTGTGCTTGATGATGCTACTTTTGTTGCCCATGATGCTTATGATGATGCTATACTTGATACTGCTTTGCCTGATGATGCTATGTCTGATACTGCTTTGCCACTAGGTGCATTCCTTGATGCACAAATTGCTAGAGTTGCTGCTAGATGTGATGATACTTCTGAAATTGCTGGTACTATTGAACTAGAACCTGCTACTATGCCTGAATTGCCTGTTATGCCTGAGCGCTATGTTATGGAGGGAGAGATAGCCAAGGATTTTCTTGCGTGTAAGGATAGCTATGATGTTGAGATACTGCTCAAGTGGAAAGAAAAATCTCCGAATGCTAGGATGAAATACGACCCGAAGTTTGCTACTTCGCCTATCTTTGTGGCCGATAAGGATTATGAATTCTCTATCGACCCCGAGTTAATCACTCTGGTCGAATCAGATCCTTTTCACGGTTATGAGTCTGAAACGGTTGTAGCCCATCTTACCAAACTGCACGATATAGCCACCCTATTCACTAGTGAGGAAAAGATCCGCCACTAATATATCCTCAAGCTGTTACATTTCTCGCTAAAGGAAGATGCTAAGACCTGGTTCACTTCTCTTGCTCCTGGTTGTGTGCGTAGCCCCCAGGATATGGTCTACTACTTCTCTGAAAAATATTTCCCTGCCCATATGAAGCAAGCTGCCTTGCAGGAGATATACAACTTCGCTCAAGCTGAAGAAGAGAGTCTCCCACAAGCTTGGGGAAGGCTCATCCAGCTACTGAATGCTTTGCCTGATCACCCTCTTGAGAAGAATGAAATACTTGATATCTTATATAATGGACTCGCCGATGCTTCGAAAGACCACCTAGATAGTTGTGTCGGTTGTGTTTTTAGGGAACGAACTATAGAACAAGCTGAGATTCTACTGAATAACATCTTCTGCAATGAGAATGCTTGGACTATTCCCGAACCACCTCCTAAGCCAACTCCGAAGAAAATAGGTATTCTATTCCTCGGTCCTGAAGATATGCAAGAAGCCAAGAAATCTATGCGAGAGAAAGGCATTAAATCTGAACATGTCAAAAATCTACCACCTATCGAAGAGATCCATGGTCTTGATAACCCGATACAGGTAGTAGAAGTAAATTCTCTGTGTAGGTTTGATGAGAGTGCTATTCCTTTTGATAAACCTGCTAGCCTATGCCTGGATGAATTTGATAACTTTGTTGCCAAACAACAGAGTTTCAATGATTATGTTAGCAGACAATTGGAACAGAATGCTCGTATGCTTAGTCATTTAAGTGCTTGTGTGGATAGAAATGTCAATGATCTTAAGCTTCTGAGGAAGCATGCCTGTATGGTTACTACTCAGGTAGAAAAAGTACTTAGGGCTCAGAATGACTTGCTCAATGAGTTGAATGGCAATTCTGTCAGAGGCGTTACTAGACGCGGTAGAATGACTCGGGAACCCTTGTATCCTGAGGGTCATCCAAAGAGAATTGAACAAGATTCTCAAGGAGTTAGCACTGATGCACCTAGTCATCCTAGAAAGAAGAAGAAATATGATAGGGATGTGCACGCTAGCAACCCTATTGCTGCTACACCTGAGAGTCCAAACGATGCCTTTGTCTCTGATGCCGAAACACAATCTGGTGATGAACATGAGCCTAATGATAATATCAATAGTGATGTTTGTCGTGGTTTTTTCACGGCAGATGTCCTCGTGAAAGGACTTAGTACTGGAGCCATCGCACCTTGGTGGCGACTCAAAGGGGTTAAGCGGGAGAGACGCGGCGATTTACCCAGGTTCGGCGCCTCTGAAGAGGTAATAGCCTACGTCCTGCTTTGGTGTGTATTGATATGGATTCGATTACAAGGAAGGCGTAACTCGCCTAAACCTAGAACTCGATGATCTCTCTCCCCCTCTGTCCCCCGGGACTCGCCTCTATATACAGGTCGAGCCCCTAGGGTTTACAAGGATTCTTTCCTTCCTACAACTCGTGACCCCTGCGGTTTCTAAGTCGCCATCTTCCGAAGCTTGGAGACCTTCCAAGAGCCACAACCGTCATACAACCTTGATTCGGCCACAACGAGGCCCAACTAAATGTTTGGGTGAATCGCCCAATTGTTGACCCGGCCCAACTAGGGCGGGTCATCCACAGGTAATATCCCCAACATTAGGCCCCAAATTGACTTGAACTTTTTAGCTTCATGCCAATATTTTTTCTCCATTGAAGGCGATTCATCCCTCATTTTTCTTCATATGTCAAAAATCGTACACCCGCCATTGGGCACTGAAAATCCCTTAAGTCGCCAAACCATTACTGATTGGCCTCTTCTTACTCCTCGATTTTCGGGAAGATAGCTACAACTCCAACGGATCTTTTAGCGCATCATTTATCCCGAAATTTTCGGCGCACATTTATAGCGAATCTTTTATTTCCCGGCGGTTCCCGCTCACGGTGCCTCGATTCTTGCACCTTCCTCGATAAATAGGACGGGGGGAACAGAACTGTTGCTTCTCACCTACCAGTCCCGTCACCTTCCTCCCCACCGGCACAGCGAGAAAACCGCATTGCCCCGAGGAATCCGCCGCCGACCGTGCCTTCGGCCTTCACACGAGGAGCTCCGGTGCCGCCTGTGAGCTTTCGCCGTCGTCCACCCTCGCGCCGCAATCAACATATCCGTCATCGGCATCGTCGACTGCATCGCCGTCGGCCACCTCGCCGTTCACTTCGAATCTTGCCGCCGCCGGAAACTTCTCTGCTCGACGGGACGCCCACGCTTCTCCAGCGAACCCCATCTCCGTCGACTCTTCTCTCTCGACAACACCAGGTTAGGCTTCCGCCTATCTTTAAGAGTAGATTTACTTCCTGTTCGAGCTTCCGCCATTGCCGTGTTCTTGAAGCTCATTGCATATAGATGCTATCTGCTTCGAATCGATTAACACGAGTGTCGGTAGAATAGCTTAATACCCCAAATACTTTCACTTCTCCGCTGTACTTGTGAATCCTTGAAAACAACATCTTCACCAAGCGATGGGTATCATCTGATAATAAACTATCGCGACTAGTCATTTTCTCTAGGTTTTCGCATCTGTCTGATAGATCCACTCCTTTTTTACTGTTTGCAAAAAGTTGTTTATAGTCTTCATCTTCTGGTACTTTAAACGAATGCCTTCACCGTCCCCAGAATGCAACCCTTGGGGATAGCCATAGTGATCCAACCCGCCCCTTTAATCTGGCGGGTCAAAAACCCTTTTTTAACCAAAGCACCCGGCGGGTTAAATGAACTGATTTTATCCCATACCATAGGCGTCCAAGACATGTAATATCATACTTTACTTATTTGTAGCATGGGCGCCGTCTTCAAGAGTGACTGGCTTCCTACCAAGGTTGACGACTCCATTTTAGCCGATTATGTGAAAACGGGCAGCTTGGATCCTCAGGACGTTATTGGCTGGCGCTCCGGGTTCGGAGAAGACCTCCCTAACCCCAAGGAAGGGGAGATAGTCGTTTTTGTTGAACACCTGGAGTGAGGTTTTAAGCCGCCCGGATCAAAGTTTCTTAGAGACGCCTTATCTTTCATGAACGTCCGCCTCCAGGATCTGGGACCCAACTCTATAAGTAATTTGTGCCAATTCCAAGTTCTCTGTGAGGCTTATCTGCGAATCGAGCCTTCTGTCCCCTTATTCTGGCATTTTTTCCATCTGAATCGCCAAACGGAATTCCACAACGGTCCCAGCTTGGAACTTGGTGGTGTCAACATCCAGCGCCGCAGGGACAGCCCATTCCCCTCACTTATCATGCCTAGCCATCCCAAAGGCTGGGGCGAGTCTTGGTTTTACTGTCAAGAGACATCTCCTGCTGATGAGAACAAGCTTCTAGGCTACAGGCCAACTCGCCTTCCAACCAATTTCAAGCTCCCAGACAAGCTCACTGAGGAAGAAGAATCGGAGTTCATCCCAATATTGTCTGAGCTAAGATCCCTGACGAACAATGGTCTTACCGGGGTCGACCTAATCCGCTGCTGGGTTGAATGGCGTATTCTCCCTCTGAGCCGCCGAGATGGTCTGTTGTGTGAGTTTGACGGCACCCTGGATCATCCTCAATGCTACTTTCACACAGCTTTAACGGAAAAGGACATTGTTACCATCATCAGAAAATTGACTGGCGAGCCTGCGGGAAAATGCTGCCAAATCGGCCTTAAGCCGTTTTGCAAAATTAACCCGGCGCCCAAGGTAACCAAACCTGACTCGCCCTCGGTATTTATCCCTTATGCTTTACTGCTATCGTGGTTTCGTAATATATGCCATTTCAGAAAGGCGATAAGTTCTGGTCCAGGAGACCCAAAAAGCAAGCCATGAAAAATGTCAAGCCGCCTTCTAAGAAAGCCAAGGGTAAAGGAAAATCTGCTGCGGCTGAGCCATCCGAAGTCGACGAATCTCAAGTCAGCGATGCACTTTCAGAGGTACAACTCCGTCCTCTTTTCACTAGCCACCTGTCACTTTTTAACCTTCGTATTTATATATCTCTCTCTCCTTGTAATAGAATGAAGATAACGAAAGCCAAGAAGACTCTGTTGAGGTAATTTCTGTTTCCTCCGATTCATCTCCTTCTCCACCTAAGCCGGCCCGGCGAATATGTGGGAAAGTTCCCTTCTCACATCCAAATGCTTATTTGGACCCAAATTTCCTACTGAATAAAGCACAGCACGCCTCAAACCGAAAAACACGAAGTCACTCCGGCGATCTGGTATCTGGCTTACCGGCAACGAATTAAAGAAAGCCAAGCGAGGTACTTTTATGAGTAACCTTTATTCACGCTTCTTTGGATCACATTTGTAACCCGCCTATATTATTGATGTATAACTCTTGCAGAACTCTCCTCCCACTTCTGGCGATTCAGTGATGTCAACACTTCCACCAATGATTCGAGTTCCGGGGTAAGTCTTTAATAACCTTGCCACGACTTATGAGAATAACGATCTTTTCAATTCCTTAACGTGCTTATTCCCTTTTGTCAGGGCACAAGCCAAGAAAAGAAAAACCAGTGGATCAACTCCTGATGCAACTTCAGAACCCCCGAAGAAATCAACTCCGACTCAAGAAAACCCGGATCAGGCTGAGCCTGCGATTCAAGTGGATCTTCCTGAGTCGCCGAAGGAAACAATGGATGCCTCTAAATCGCCGAACCCATTGATGACAACAGAAGACCCAGATGCTATAGTTATTATTGGCTCTGGCTTTTCTAAGCCGGCGGCGACAGTTTTGTCCAAACATGTAGCATCCTCCTCTCAGGCCATTCCCGAGTCTGGGCTCTCCAAGGCGAAGCTTTCCGACTATGCAAATTTGGAGTTTAAGGAACTCTGTTCTGGCTTTGCAAGTCGCCTGGAGGCGAGCTATGAGATGGAGAAAAACCTGCTGAAGATCTTAAACAACAAACATGAGGTAAATTTTGTTATAATTATATTATTCCCATTAACCCCCAAGGGCCGAGTCATCAGTAAAAAGATGAGCCGGGTCTTCGAAAATTTAGAAAAACCTTCGCGACCAGTAACCCCCAAGGGCCGGGTCATCAGTAAAAAGATGAGCCGGGTCTTGAAAATTTAGAAAAAGCTTTCACGACCAGTATCCCCCAAGGGCCGGGTCATCAGTAAAAAGATGAGTCGGGTCTTGATTTTTGTATAATTTCACGTGAAAAAATTATACATTAGCCCCCAAGTGTCAGGGATATTGCTTTGCAGTAATTCTGAGACTTGCCCTTATTTTAAACTTTCAATAGGAACACCTTGCTCAGACCGAATCGGCGCTAGGCGATTTAAGAAAAAACTTAGCTGGACAACAAGACGCCCGAGCTAAGTGGGAGGAAAAATGTCAATTGGCCTTGACCGAACTGGTAAAACTCAAGGCCGAGTTGAAAGAAGCTCAGGCTGAACAAAATGTCGCCTTGAAGAGGGCAGAGAAAGCTGAAGCTAGGCTGGCCACTGTACAACAGGAACTGTCCGGCTTAAAGCGTCATATCTCCAACATGACGCAAGCCATCTTTGGTAAGCTTTACTTAAACCTTTGATCTCCTCCTCTCTTTTTTGTTTTACTTATGATAAGTCGCTAATCATCATGATTCAGGTCCAAGAGCCGCCAACCTTCAAGAAGACTGTGTGTTGATGCTGAAGGCGATTTACACGCTGACAGAACAATTATACACAGGCAGTGTCTTGACAGTTAAAGCTGTGATGGGTGCCAAAGAACCTATCACTTCCATCAAGAAGGTGCTTGGCTGCTTGTCCACACTTCCCCCTCAGATTGGCGAGTTAACTCGGTCAGCCGCCCGGAGAGGTATTCTGACTGCCCTGAGTCGCTGTTTGGCATATGCCCCAGAAATTAACGTAGAAGAAGTAGCCGCAGGCTTTCCTCAGCTCAAGGACGATGGGTCCGAATTTGTTGAAGAGGACTATCAGCGAGTCGTCAAGAATTCTCGGCTAGCCGCGACTCAATTTGCCGCAAGCCTTGATTTAACAAAATACCAGGCGGTTTATGATAACAGAAACAAGAAGGTCAGCCCGCCAACCTTTGTGACGACCAGCCTAACTCCTCTGCGACCCAAGAATCCTTTCGACTTGGAGGCGGATCTGGCATCAATTCTGACTGATGAAGATGACTTTGCTGCTTTGGCCAAGTGCAATTGGGTATTGGGCGACTTGCAAATCGAAGTTGGCCAGAGCTCACGCCAGGATGATCCCGAGGAGTTAGCAAAGTAAACTTTATTAAATTTGGCCTGCGAGCCATGTAATAGGTCCTTTTTCCGCAAGTCAGTACTGTTTTTGATGATACCTTCTGCGAGAACCCTTATATCGTCCTTAAGGCGATTTGAAATATTAGACCCGCCTTAATGCTTAACTCGCCAAGGATGGAACAATTCTTATCACCCTCCTGTCTTAAACTTTGAAAACATCATATGTGAAAACAAACAAACTATGGATATTTTCAACAAGCATCAGAAAGAAAAGGCTTAAAACCTTCAGGACTATGCCACAACGAAAAATAGCAATAGTAATTTTGTCGACTCATAAGGTCGCGACAGGGGGAGGTGAGTCAGAAAGCTCGTGCACCCACCCTAAATGCAGGTTTCTTCGGCTCATAAGGTCACGACAGGGGGAGGCGAGTCAGAAAGCTCGTGCACCCACCCTAAATGCAGGTTTCGTCGGCTCATATGGTCGCGACAGGGGGAGGCAAGTTAGAAAGCTCGTGCACCCACCCTAAATGCAGGTTTCGTCGGCTCATAAGGTCGCGACAGGGGGAGGCGAGTCAGAAAGCTCGTGCACCCACCCTAAATGCAGGTTTCGTCGGCTCATAAGGTCGCGACAGGGGGAGGCGAGTCAGAAAGCTCGTGCACCCACCCTAAATGCAGGTTTCGTCGGCTCATAAGGTCGCGACAGGGGGATGCGAGTTAGAAAGCTCGTGCACCCACCCTAAATGCAGGTTTCGTCGGCTCATAAGGTCGCGACAGGGGGAGGCGAGTCAGAAAGCTCGTGCACCCACCCTAAATGCAGGTTTCGTCGGCTCATAAGGTCGCGACAGGGGGAGGCGAGTCAGAAAGCTCGTGCACCCACCCTAAATGCAGGTTTCGTCGGCTCATAAGGTCGCGACAGGGGGAGGCGAGTTAGAAAGCTCATGCACCCACCCTAAATGCAGGTTTCGTCGGCTCATAAGGTCGCGACAGGGGGAGGCGAGTCAGAAAGCTCGTGCACCCACCCTAAATGCAGATTCTGTCGACTCGTATGGTCGCAACAGGATGAGACAATTTGCATTTTAATAGAGAAGCCCCCAAGGCGGGGAATATTTTATTACTTCATAATGAAACTGAAAAACTTACAAAGTGTAAATCTTAAGAGCTTAAGTGTAGTAAGGCCGCAAATGGGCAATATTCCAGGGGCGAGTTGACTCAGCCTCTGTGGTCGGTCGATTAGGCCGAACATCCACCAAATAGTAAGAGCCATTGCGGAGGTTCTTGCTGACGACGAACGGCCCTTCCCAAGGGGGTGACAACTTGTGCATGCCTGCTCGATCTTGTATTAGACGAAGTACTAAGTCGCCTTCTTGAAAGGTCCGACTCTTAATCCGGCGACTATGATAACACCGCAGATCTTGCTGGTAGATAGCCGAACGGGCCGCACCCAGGTCACGCGCCTCCTCCAAGGCATCCAAAGAATCTTGACGCGCGAGCTCATTATCTTGCTCCACATATGCGGCGACTCTAAGGGAGTCATGCCTTATGTCCGTAGGAAGAACAGCCTCTGCTCCATAGACCAAAAAGAAAGGGGTGAATCCCGTGGACCGGTTCGGGGTAGTCCGGATACTCCACAGTACCGAAGGTAACTCTTCAACCCAACACCCTGGAGTCCTTTCCAGGGGAACCATGAGTCGGGGCTTGATCCCTCGCAAGACCTCCTGATTCGCCCGTTCTGCTTGCCCATTAGATTGCGGATGAGCAACCGCAGAAATATCAAGTCGGATATGTTCTCGACGACAAAAATCCTGCATCGCCCCTTGGGACAAGTTAGTACCATTATCAGTAATAATGTTGTGCGGATATCCAAACCGGAAAATCAGCTTCTTCAAAAATTTGATCGTTGTCTCCGCATCGCAAGCTCCAACAGGTTCCGCCTCAACCCACTTGGTGAATTTATCAACCGCCACCAATAGGTGGGTCTTCTTGTTGGAGGACATTTTAAAGGGACCAACCATGTCCAGCCCCCAAACTGCGAAAGGCCAAGTAATGGGAATCATTCTCAATTCTTGAGACGGCACGTGAGCCTGCCTCCCATAACGTTGGCACCCTTCGCACCGACGAACTATGTCTTCTTCATCTGCGTGAGCCGTCAGCCAAAAGAAACCATGACGAAAAGCCTTTGATACCAAAGAACGTGACCCGGCGTGATGTCCACAGTCTCCGGAATGAATGTCATTTAGGATCGCGCATCCTTCTTCGGGGGAGACACATCGCTGAAAAACCCCAGAAGCGCTCCGTTTATACAATTCGCCATTAATGATGACCATGGATTTGCTGCGCCGAACGATCTGGCGAGCCAAAACTTCGTCGGTGGGTAACTCGCCGCGAGTGAGATAAGCCAGATAAGGGAGAACCCAATCCGGAATGACATGGAGAGCTGCCACGAGCTGAGACTCGGGATCTGGTATCGCCAACTCCTCCTCTAAGGGTAAGACCACGGATGGCTTATGCAGGATATCCAGAAAAACATTAGGGGGAACCGGTTTTCTCTATGAGCCGAGTCGCGAGAGGGCGTCAGCTGCCTCGTTGAGTCGCCGATCAATATGGTCCACCTGATAGCCATGAAAATAACCCGCTACGTCAGACACAACCCGTCTGTAAGCCGCCATCATGGGATCCCGAGAGTCCCAGGTACCCGAAACTTGTTGCGCCACCAAATCGGAATCGCCAAAACACCTGACTCGTGTTAGGTTCATCTCTTTCGCGAGTCGTAAGCCATGAAGCAAAGCTTCATATTCCGCCGCATTATTAGTGCAGGGAAACATGAGTCGGAGAACGTAACAGAACTTATCTCCTTGAGGGGATACTAACACCACACCAGCCCCCGAGCCTTCCAGCTGCCTAGATCCATCAAAGTAAATAGTCCAGTAGGTAAGGTCAGGCCGGTCTTCCGGAACCTGTAGCTCGGTCCAGTCGTTAACGAAATCAACCAGTGCCTTGGATTTGATAGCTGTGCGGGGAGTATACTGTATGTGATGAGACCCAAGCTCTATCGCCCATTTGGCGATTCGCCCTGTTGCCTCCCATTCTGGATAATGTCACCAAGGGGAGCAGAACTTACCACTGTGATCGGGTGCTCCTAGAAGTAATGTTTAAGTTTTCGACTTGCCATAAACACCCCATAGACCAGTTTTTGCCAATGCGGGTATCGCTGTTTGGAAAGAGTTAACACCTCGCTGATAAAATATACTGGGCGTTGCACTGGGTATTCCTTCCCTTCTTCCTTTCTTTCAACGACCACAGCCACACTTACTGCCTTGGAATTCGCCGCGATATACAGAAGCATAGGCTCCTTTTCAGTCGGGGCTGCTAGGACCGGCGGGTTAACCAATTGGCGTTTTAGGGCCTCAAGCGCCTGGTCTGCCTCATTTGTCCACACGAATTGGTCAGACTTCCTTAATAATTGATAAAGAGGAATAGCCTTTTCCCCTAGGCGACTCACAAAACGACTTAAAGCCGCAATGCGACCCGCCAGCCGTTGAACTTGATTAACATTCGCCGGCTTTTCGAGAGAGGTAACCGCTTCGATCTTGTCCGGGTTAGCCTCGATGCCGCGCTCCGATACCAAGAAACCTAGCAATTTTTCTGCACGTACACCAAAAACGCACTTGGTAGGATTTAACTTCATCTGATATACCCGTAAATTATCAAAAGTCTCCTTAAGGTCTTCAAGTAGTGTCTCCCCCTGGCGGGTCTTGATCACAATATCGTTGACATAGGCATGGACGTTGCGACCAATTTGGCTACGAAGACAATTCTGGATACAGCGTTGATAAGTCGCCCCCGCGCTTTTGAGTGCGAAAGGCATGGACACATAGCAAAAGGCCCCGAAGGGGGTTATGAAGGCCGTCTTCTCCTGATCTTCCACGGCCATCTTGATCTGGTGATATCCTGAATAGGCGTCCAGAAAACACAATCGTTCGCATCCCGCCACCGAGTCAATGATTTGATCGATGCGGGGAAGAGCGAAAGGATCTTTGGGACAAGCCCTGTTGAGGTCTGTATAGTCAATGCACATACGGAAAGTGCCATTCTTCTTGAGTACCAACACCGGGTTAGCCAGCCATTTGGGGTGAAAAACATCCACGATGAACCCGGCGGCTAAAAGGCGGGCGACTTCTTCTCCAATCGCCTTGCGTCGTTCTTTGTTGAATCTGCGAAGGTACTGTTGGATAGGTTTGCATTTTGGGTCAACGTTAAGATGGTGCTCAGCAAATTCTCTCGGTACACCAGGCATGTCAGAGGGTTTCCATGCAAAGATGTCCCGATTCTCACGGATGAATTCGATGAGCGCGCTTTCCTATTTGGGGTCCAGACCCGTCCCAATGGTGAACTGCTTGGATGAATCGCCAGGCACGAAATCGATTGTCTTAGTGTCATCCGTCGGTTTGAACTTGAGGGGCGACTCAGAATCTGTAGTCGGCTTCTTGAGTGGTGACATGTCAGCCGGGTCAACATTGGCCCGAAGGTGCTTGAGCTCTTCCGCCGCACAGGCGACTTCCGCATAAGCCGCATCCCCTTCTTCACATTCCTTTGCGATCCTTCTATCTCCATCAACCGTGATAGGTCCTTTAGGACCAGGCATTTTGAGCTTGAGGTAGACGTAGCACGGGCGGGCCATGAAGCGGGTGTAAGCCGGTCGCCCAAACAGTGCATGGTATGGGCTTTTCAGCTTGACCACCTCGAAGATTAGAGATTCCGACCTGTAATTTTGCGCAGTTCCAAATGCTACCGAGAGCCTGACCCGGCCTATGGGATAAGCCGACTTGCCCGGGACAATTCCGTGGAAGACCGTGGTCGAAGGCATCAAGTCTTTCTCCAATAGATTCATCCTCTGGAAGGTGTCGAAGTATAGGATATTGATGCTGCTGCCACCATCCATTAATACCTTTGATAGGGTGTAACCCCCCACTTGGGGAGCCACGACTAATGCCAGGTCGCCCGGGTTATCTATTCTTGGCGGGTGATCCTCCCTGCTCCATGTTACAGTCTGCTCGGACCAGTGGAGATATCTGGGAATCGCTGGCTCAGTTACACTGTACGCCCGGTGACTTACCTTTTTATCACGCCTGCAAGCATTAGTGCTGAAAATGTGGTACTGCCCATCACTTAGCTGTTTGGGATTGCTGTCGAAGCCCCCATTGTCATCCTGGTCCTGTGGAGCCCCCTGTGGGGGCGACTGCTGGAAAACTCCCGGCGGGTTGTACCGCCGTTGGTGGTGGACCGGGTACTGGCCGCCGCCTGGTTGCGGGCCTCCCTGAGCCCCCTGTTCGGGAAAGCCGCCGAAGGGGTTCTGCCTTTGGTTGGGCGCGGCGAGTTGGTCCTGGCGCCGGTTTGGATCTTCGTTTTGGCTCTTCTTGATTGCCTCCGCCCAAAATTCTCGCATCACGAAACAGTTTTCCCAAGAATGACTCGCCGGGCCGTCGGCCATGGCGTGGTGCGGGCAAGGGCCCTTGAGCAACTCTTCATAGTTACGCGGCCTTTTCCCACTGAAGCCTCGGTTCTTCTTTTTGCCATCATTAGCATTGGTGTTGGCGACCAAGTCTGAGGGCTCCTCCTGCGGTCTACGCTTGCCATTGGTCCCCTGATTGTGACGGTTGCGTCCCTGGAAACGGGTATGGTTTTTGGACGGCTCCCCCTTTTTGGGCGAGTTAGCCTTGCCATCCTCGCCGGGATCCTTAGTATCATCGGCTTCGGCATACCTAGTGAGGGTGTCCATTAGTTCACCCATGTCTTGGACCTTCCGTTTGAGTCGCCCCAACTTCTGTACTAAGGGCTCGTAATGACAATTGTGCTCGAGGATGAGCACAGCTTGAGCCGCCGTAATACCATCTGACGAATGAATAATTTCTGCCACCCGCCGTGACCAATGGTGGGCCGATTCGTCCGGGCGCTGAACACAGTGTTGTAGATCGACAATCATCATTGGACGTTTGCAGGTTCCCCGGAAGTTTTTGATGAAACGCTCTTTTAACTCGGCCCAGGACTGGATGGAATTGGGAGGCAAATTTTTCAACCAAGTGTGTGCCGACCCCTCAAGCATCATAGTGAAGTATCGGGTGCAAACCGCCTCGTTTACGTCGAGCATGTCCATGGCAATCTCGTAACCCTCGATCCATGACGTTGGTTCGAGGTCTGGTGTATAATTAAGCACTTTCCTTGGTCCCTTAAAGTCTTTGGGCATCCTTTCGTTCCGAAGGGCCGGGGATAAGCATGGTACCCCAACTCGCCCTCCGGCCCCTACGAGGGGGGCCGGGGCGTCTTGGATATTCGGGAGATCTCGGCCCGGCGGGTTCCGCTCGGGCGGGTTGTCCTGCGGGAAGTGTCGCGGCCCACTGTTTACGGTAGGCTGGTCCTCTGGCCTGCTCCTGGTATAGCTTGCCTGAGGGGTGGACTGCAACCTCTCGAGGCTATGCGAGAACTGGGCGTTTTGAACCACCGCCGTTTTCAACATCTCGATGGCGTTCCTCGCTTCAATCTCAGTTGGGGTGTTGCCGTGAATCGGAAGGGACTCCAGGTGGCGAGTTGCGGCAAGCACGTTATCCACCGGGTTGGAGAAGTGGCCTTGAGGGGTCCGGAAACGAGGAATTTGACCCTCAATCGGCTGAACCGGCGGGTTAGGTGGGCGGCCCGGTCCTCTTGCCGGGGCGGCTCCCATCCCGGGGGTTCGTGGAGTGTCGAACAGACGGGTCGGGTTGAGGTCATGGGGCAGGCGACCCTGGTGTCTCCGCTGATGGACGGCGTCGGACGCGCGCTGCTGTCTTTCGAGCCGCCAGTTGTCAGTGTTTAATCGCATCCTTTCGGCTGTGATTTGGGCTTGTCGAGTCTCGATCCTGGCCGACTCCATCTCAGCATCCTGGTGGGCCTTTGCCACCACCTCTCTGAGCTTTGCTAACTCTGTGTTTATCTCCTCTTGGTTCTCTGGCGTGAGGGAAGTCGCCATTAGTCTCGTGATTTCCGCCGCTAAGTCCACCAGGACTGCGGACGCACTTCTGGATGTCCCGCCGGTCCCATCGCCTCCGATAGGGTTTTGTGCGGGTTGAGTTGCCCCAGCCATGTAGATGGCGATCTGGCGGCGGGTTCGATCAAGGATTTCCGGATCCATGGCCAGCGACAAGCCTCCGAGACCGTCCCCATGGAGAGACCGGATGGAATCTGAATCGCCCATGGATGACTCGTCGTCAGAGTTGACCGGGGTAACTTCCCGAGTCGCCAAGTGTTCTGGTTCCTCCGATCCCTGCGTGAACCCCACAAAGACCGGGCGAGTTAAATTCTGTGTTATGACTGGGCGGACGTACCTGGCCGGCTCGACGATGTCGGTGGAGATGTCCGGCTCAGGAACGGATGATCCGATCATGCCGATGAAGATGTTGATCTTGCCAAAGGGGACCCTGTAGCCAGATTCGATCGAATTCGCTTCAGGTCCCCATCGCTGGTTGTCGATGTAGGCTATCCCGCGGCGGCTCCGAGTCATGAGCGCCATCGCGTAACTCCCAAACCCTGGTAGGGCTCCCTTTGAGAACTCAACTCCACCGTGCGTAGGCCCCACGGTGGGCGCCAACTGTCGTGGTTTTTTCACGGCAGATGTCCTCGTGAAAGGACTTAGTACTGGAGCCATCGCACCTTGGTGGCGACTCAAAGGGGTTAAGTGGGAGAGACGCGGCGATTTACCCAGGTTCGGCCCCTCTGAAGAGGTAATAGCCTACGTCCTGCTTTGGTGTGTATTGATATGGATTCGATTACAAGGAAGGCGTAACTCGCCTAAACCTAGCACTCGATGATCTCTCTCCCCCTCTGTCCCCCGGGACTCGCCTTTATATACAGGTCGATCCCCTAGGGTTTACAAGGATTCTTTCCTTCCTACAACTCGTGACCCCTGCGGTTTCTAAGTCGCCATCTTCCGAAGCTTGGAGACCTTCCAAGAGCCACAACCGTCATACAACCTTGATTTGGCCACAACGAGGCCCAACTAAATGTTTGGGTGAATCGCCCAATGGATGACCCAGCCCAACTAGGGCGGGTCATCCACAGGTAATATCCCCAACATGAGCCTAATGATAATATCAATAGTGATGTTCATGTTGATGCTCAACCTAGCAATGAAAAGGATGTGGAGATTGAACCTGTCGATCTTGATAACCCACAACCTAAGACTAAGAGATATGATAAGAATGACTTCACTGCTAGGAAGCATGGTAAAGAAAGGGAACCATGGGTTCAGAAACCCATGCCCTTTCCTCCCAAACCATCCAAGAAAAAGGATGATGAGGATTTTGAGCGCTTTGTTGAAATGATTAGACTTGTCTTTCTGCAAATGCGTTTGACAGATATGCTCAAAATGTCTCTGTATGCTAAGTACATGAAGGATATTGTGACTAATAAGAGGAGGATACCTGAGTTGAGATTTCCACCATGCTTGCTAATTATACCTTCAAGGGTGGAACTCCTAAGAAACTAGGTGATCCCGGTGTGCCCACTATACCTTGCTCCATTAAAGGTAACTACGTTAGAACTGCTTCATGCGACCTTGGAGCCGGTGTTACTGTTATGTCTCTCTCTCTTTATCGTAGACTTGAGCTGGATAAGTTGACACCCATTGAAATCTCTCTGCAAATGGCCAACAAATCAACTGCTTTCCCTATCGGCATTTGTGAGGATGTGCCTGTTGTGGTTGCTAATGTCACTATCTTAACAGACTTTGTTATCTTGGATATTCCTGAGGACGATGCTAGGGCAGTCATCCTCGGAAGGCCCTTTTTAAACACCGCAGGGGCTGTTATAGATTGCAACAAAGGCAATGTCACTTTCCATGTCAACGGTAATGAGCATACGGTGCACTTTCCGAAGAAACAATATCGAGTACATTGCATCAATGCTATCGAAAAAACTTCATCGATACTTATTGGGAGCTTTGAATGCCCTATACATCCTGTTAAGATGAAGTATGATTTGCTTGTTGGGGAGATACACATCCCCATTGAGGTGACTTAGTGACTCTTCAAAAATTCTCCGTTCTCTTTTGCGATTCGAAAAGGTTTGTCGAGGAGACTTGATCAACCTCACTGACGGATTTCTTTTGATGACCATGAGATGGATGAATCCACGAATCACAAACCTCTGTTCCAAGCTTTCACCTTCGGTTGCTTAGAAGAAAAATGATAGCTTTAGTTTAGTTTTCCCTGTTTTCTGTTTTAGTGTCCGGTAGAAAAGTACCCCGAAAATAAAAGTTCTTCGAACGTCCTGAATATCAAGTATGATTTTTTCTGGAATTTTTGAAAATACTGGGACGAAGAGCTTGTCTGGGGGCTGCACAAGTGGGCCACAAGCCCTTGGGGTGCGGGCACCCCCTGGTCGCGCCACCCAGGCTTGTGGGACCCACAGGCACCCCCTCCACTCATTTCTGCTCTCATTTGGTTCTCCTACCTCCAGAAAAAATCGTTTCGCAGCGCAAACCCGTGTTCTTGCTCCTCTTGCTTGGATTTTCGATATCTTTGCTCAAATCACCATTCTCCGAACTGTTTTGGGGAAATTGTTCCTTGGTAAGTGACTCCTCCATTGGTCCAATTAGTTTTTTCTCTAGTGCCTTATACTCCGCATATTTTTGCTGCCTTTGTTACCATGTTCTTGAGCATTGCATGCTGATTTTAGCTGGTCCCAAGTAGTTTTGATGCGTATTATGGCCTCTAGGCACTTGCGGGAGTAGTTGCTATGAGTTTAGTTGAGCCTTGTTCATTTTTCCTTTGGATCACTGAAAATTTCAGAAAAGGAAGATGTTCAGGAGAAATTTTCATGGTGGTTCCTCAAGCAAGAGAGGCCCCCATCTTGCGATTCGGGAGTCCGATCCTTACCAACCAAGGGACGCGCAGGTACAACCATGTGAATGGCCTTCAGATGAATTTATGATTGAGAAAGGCTTCAAAGATGAGTTTGATGCACTTGTTCGCAACGTCGGACTCGAAGAATTCATATCCGATAAATGTGAACAGTATGTTGCTCTCACTGCCTCTTTTGTTCGTAGATTCAAATTTTCAGTTGGCCGTGACACATCGGTACTATTTGATCTCTATGACAAATCGTATACCATGGATCTAGAGGATTTCAATAGAATTTGCAAGATACCTATTTGGGGTAGTCTCAATGATCCTCCTAAATCTTTGGTTAGAGATTTTTTCTCTGGTATAACTGTTCGAGAAACTAGAGATATTACGCAGGCTACCATAGGGAGCATTCATTTTCCTGCCTTGCATTATTTTGCCCTCTTCATAGGCATATAAATTAATGGCAAGATTGAGCATTGTCACCTCTGCGCACCCGACCTTAGTATCCTTAAGAGCGCAGTAACGGGTGATAAAAGTTTCAACATGGGAGCTATTATTGCAAGCAGGCTGAATAAGAATGCTAATGAAAGGGATTTCTTTGGTGGGATCTATGCCACTCGCATAGCAAATTTTCTTGGAGTACCGATCCGCGAAGGAGATCCCCCGCTCCATACAGCTTTCCTTGACCGCGTCTCTTTGACACGCTACCAGTTCCTTGAGAGGGATGACGAACCCCTCCTATACCGTTTGACATTTAACCGGCAGCATGTTTCCCATATTACCCTTCCTGCTCCTGCCTTCTTTGACTTTTAGGTAAAACGGAGATATTACATGACCAGAGGAGAGGCAGAGGAGTATGAGAGGGAGGAAAATGATGCTCGTCTTCGTGAGGCAGCTATTCAGGCACTGGCTGCAGCGCTCCCGTATAACCCCCATTATGATTTTGGGTTTCGCCAGGACCATCCTTGGGAGTAGACCAACTTAGGCCAAAAGCCTAAGCTTGGGGGAGTACGTGTTCTCACCGACTTTACATTCTTGCTTATGCTTTCACTTTGTTAGCTGGTGTTCACACTTTGCCACTGTATCATCCACGTTAGTTTATTTCTTTTTCTCGTTTTCTTTTCGTGTGTCTGTCTAGTTTGAGAAAACCCAAAAATATTTTCTTGTTCTTCTTTTGCTTGTTGGGATCTTTCCCGTGTAAATAGTTTTCTTTTTATTTGGGTAAAGGTAGAAGATATGATTACAATGTTTAGTGGCTCTCGCATGCATACCTGTTTAGCTGTCAAAGAGCCATATTACTTTGTCTTCTCCTTTGTGTTTGCCTACAGATTCCAGCATATTCCAATGCACGAGCACTCTTATTATTGTTCACATCGTTCGGTCATGCAAGTGAAAGGAAATAATGACGATATATGATGAAGTGACTGAGCCTGGAAAAGCTCGTATGAACTCGATCTATTTTGTTTTTGTAAATATGACTAGCTCATCATGCCTGATTCAGCTTTGTTGTGAGAGAAACATGTTTGCAATGACAACTTAGAGATCATAGTTGCTTATGCCATGCTTACTTAGCTAGGAGCTTATAATGGTTTGTCTTGGATGCCCACATGAATTTTGAGATGACTGTGTTGTAGTATGATAGGATGGTATCCTCCTTTGAATGATTCAAGTGGCTTGACTTGGCGCGTGTTCACGCATGTAGTTGAAACAAAATCAATATAGCCTCTATAATATTCACGTTCATGGTGACTTATGTCCTACTCATGCTTGCACTCAATGTTAGTTAATCTCGATGCATTTTGATGATTGTTGTCGCTCTCTAGTTGGTCGCTTCCCAGTCTTTTGCTAGCCTTCACTTGTACTAAGAGGGACTACTGCTTGTGCATCCACCTCCATAAACCCAAAGTTGTTCCATATGAGTCCACCATACCTACCTATATGCGGTATCTACCTGCCGTTCCAAGTAAATTTGCATGTGCCACTCTCTAAATCTTCAAGAAATAATCTGTTTTGCATGCCCGAACCGCTCATGTGGTGACAGGGGGCTATCAATATCTTCCATGCTAGGCGTGTTATCCTCGATATGTGTTTATTCACTATCATTCACGAGAAAGGGGCCGATAATTGGAATTCCCAGTTCCATGCTCAAATTGAAAAGATAATTGCAAACAAAACTCTCCCGGGATTGATGTTGGTATGGACGGCACCCGAGTATTCGGCTAGCCGTGGAGTGTGATTGATTGGTGGTGGGGGAGTCAAAACTTTACTTTTCTGTTTGGGAACCGCCTATAGCATGTGTAGCGTGGAAGATGTTGAGAACTCTTAGTCATTGCGTTGACAATGAAAGCATGCCACCCAAAATTATTATCTCTGTTTTCAAAGCTTGAGCTCTGGCACCTCTGCAAATCAATGCTTCCCTCTACGAAGGGCCTGTCTATTTATGTTCCTGTCGAGTCATCCTCCTCTTATAAAAGCACCAATTAGAGAGCACCTCTGTCATTTTTATGCTTTGCTTTTAACTGTGTTGAGTATGACTATGACTGGATCTTCTTTGCCATGAGTTACAATGTTTAGTCAGCCCTTGGTCTTTGAAGGTGCTCTGCATTTATGTTTTGCGGTCTCAGAAAGAGTAAGCGAGATACCATCTGTTCATACTGCTTCATGTTGTTTTGATTGAACTGTTGACATTTGAGGCTTATTATTATTTGCTCGCTAGTTGATTATGCTATTGATATGAGTTTACCGTGAGACCTAGATGTCATTTTCTTATGTGGTTTGCTTGTGATCTTGTTGAAATTCTGGTTATGAGTTAGACATAATTGCAACAACAACATCAAACAGAGTTCGTCAAAGTTTTTCTTTTGTCTTTTTCAGTTTGTCAACTGAATTGCTTGAGGACAAGCAAGGCTTTAAGCTTGGGGGAGTTTATACGTCTCCATCATATCTACTTTTCCGAACTCTTTTGCCCTTGTTTTGGACTCTAGTTTGCATGATTTGAATGGAACTAACCCGGACTAACGCTGTTTTCAGCAGAATTGCCATGGTGTTGTTTTTGTGTAGAAATAAAAGTTCTCGAAATGACTTGAAAATTTACGGAGAATTTTTCTGGAATTAATGAAAAATACCTGCACAAAGATCCACCGGAGGAGGTGAGCCAGTGGGCCACAAGCCCAGGAGGCGCGGCCACCCCCCTGGCCGCGCCATGAGGTCTTGTGGGGCCCACGAGGCTCCACCGCCTCCAATCTCAGCTCTATATATTCTGTTTCGCCTGGAAAAAAATCAGGGAGAAGGATTCATCGCGTTTTACGATACGGAGGCGCCGCCACATCCTGTTCTTCATCTGGAGTGCAGATCTGGAGTTCGTTCTAGGCTCCGGAGAGGGGAGATCGTCGCCATCATCATCACCAACCTTCCTCCATCGCCAATTCCATGATGCTCTTCACCATTCGTGAGTAATCTCATCGTAGGCTTGCTGGACGGTGATGGGTTGGATGAGATCTATCATGTAATCGAGTTAGTTTTGACGGGGATTGATCCCTAGTATCCACTACGTTCTGAGATTGATGTTGCTACTACTTTTCCATGCTTAATGCTTGTCACTAGGGCCCGAGTGCCATGATTTCAGATCTGAACCTATTATGTTGTCGCCAATATATGTGTGTTTTGGATCCTATCTTGCAAGTTGTAGTCACCTACTATGTGTTATGACCCGGCAACCCCGGAGTGACAATAGCCGGAACCACTCCCTGAGATGACCATAGTATGAGGAGTTCATTTATTCACCACGTGTTAATGCATTGGTCCAGTTCTTTATTAAAAGGAGAACCTTAATATCCCTTAGTTTCCATTAGGACCCCGCTGCCACGGGAGGGATGGACAATAGATGTCATGCAAGTTCTTTTCCCTAAGCACGTATGACTACATACGAAATACATGCCTACATTAGATTGACGAACGGGAGCTAGTTACATATCTCTCCGTGTTATAACTGTTACATGATGAATAGCATCCGGCATAATCATCCATCACTGATCCAATGCCTACAAGTCTTTTACTACTGGTCCTTGCTACGTTACTTTGCCGCTACTGTTGTCACTGCTCCTACTGTTACCCTGTTGCTACTGCTGTTACTTTGCTGCTAATGGTTACTGTTGCTACTCCTGCTATCATACTACCTTGCTACTGATACTTTGCTACAGACACTAACTCTTTCAGGTGTGGTTGAATTGACAACTCAACTGCTAATACTTGAGAATATTCTTTCGCTTCCCCTTGAGTCGAATCGATAAATTTGGGTTGAATACTCTACCCTCGAAAACTGTTGTGATCCCCTATACTTGTGGGTTATCAGATAGTTCTGCTACGGACCACATAACATGAGAAAAAGGCTATGCTACCCTGCATGCTTGCCCACGATCACGACCACGCCTCAGTCTTCTGGATAGTTCACGTACAGGCGATAGTTCTCCTCATCGTACTGCCATGCCAGCTGCGTGCCATCGGGATCACCTGTGTCGGGCTTACCTGTACCTGTTGGGGTGTTGAAGTAATCTGTGAGCCACAAGGACTCAGCAATCTATGACCTCGGTACCGAAACTAGTCAAGTTATTAAGTGGGGAAGGTTCAGTGTTTAGGTTGCAGCATCCTAGCATTTATGGTGGCTAACTTACGAAGAACAAGTTATAGATGTGGTGGTCTACGCTAGCGATCGAGAACTAGATGATCACTAAGTGATCCTAAACACCTACTTACGTCAAACATAACCCCACCGTGTTCCCGATCGAAGAGAGGTCTTCGAAGGGGACAATCACGGTTACGCACACGGTTGGCAGTTTTATTAGAATTAGTTCAAGTTATCTATAACCGGATGTTAACAGATATTCTAAGTTGCCACATAACCGCGGGCACGGCTTTCCGAAAGATTAAACCCTGCAGCGGTGCTCCAACTAGTCCATCACAAACGTTCATGGGCCGCAAAGTAATCCTCTATCACGTATCTCGTGATCTCGTCGGATTCCTTAGAGGAAAACCTCAACTCTCGGGAGAACCAAAGCTTCACCGGGATTCCTATACGCAAGATATATCGCTAAGGTAAGACAAATCTAGCACGACCTCCCATCGTGTCGACGACCCCGATAAGAGCCGCGTATCTCAGTCTCACAACACGACGAATGGAAAATCCGACAGGAGCCAAACCTCAAGTTTCCTTGTGGTGGCCCCGCAGTCTGTCCATTTTGGACCAACAATCATGAGGAGCACTGGCCCGGGTTGTTGATTAATTACTCGGGGTAGCTATTCCCTATGCAGATTATTATTAAGTGATTAGCAAATTAAAACCAATGTTGGGTCATGCCGGACAAGTCTTAACACTACACGATTTATCAAGGGGGTCCCCATAACAACCCCGAACGTGTTAGGAGCGATCAGTTATGGAATCAAACACCGGTAGCCAGAATCTATGGCGGCAATAATGGAACAAAACACCCAGCAAAAGGCTAAGCCTCCCATCATTCACCAAGTATATAGGTGCATTAATTAGATAACAGATTTAACATAATGATATCAAAACTCATGTTATCACATGAGACAATTGCACGTGCAACTAGCAACGCTAACATTAGAAACTGAGCAAGCCTACTTAGCCATTCAATATTTGCTAGGAGGGGAAAGTGTTTGGGTTTCATGGCAATATCAGGAGGCAATTATTTCACTGGTAGGTAGCAAGCATATGTCGAAGGAAACGTGAATCTAGGCACAACAAGACTATATATGGTATCAAGGTCATGTCATCTTGCATGTGATATCTTCAGCTTGGAACTGCTCTTGTTCGTCCTACACGTACTCTCCCGAGTCCACGTACTCGCTCTCCGATCCCGATGCTACCCAACATAAAAATAGAATCCAATGAACAACAACACAACATAATGCCACAAACACATGATGCATGAGACGAGAATGAACATGCATCTCTATTCTAGTCACTTGCATATGCATGAGAATAAAAGACAAACTTCTGGATATAACTTCTCTCTAAGCTATCTTGATATGCATGAAGATGACATGAACAGGTGCATCACGAGAAAACGATGCAAAAGCATATAAAGAAAGAAACTGAGCAAGCCTACTTAGCCATTCAATATTTGCTAGGAGGGGAAAGTGTTTGGGTTTCATGGCAATATCAGGAGGCAATTATTTCACTGGTAGGTAGCAAGCATATGTCGAAGGAAACGTGAATCTAGGCACAACAAGACTATATATGGTATCAAGGTCATGTCATCTTGCATGTGATATCTTCAGCTTGGAACTGCTCTTGTTCGTCCTACACGTACTCTCCCGAGTCCACGTACTCGCTCTCCGATCCCGATGCTACCCAACATAAAAATAGAATCCAATGAACAACAACACAACATAATGCCACAAACACATGATGCATGAGACGAGAATGAACATGCATCTCTATTCTAGTCACTTGCATATGCATGAGAATAAAAGACAAACTTCTGGATAGAACTTCTCTCTAAGCTATCTTGATATGCATGAAGATGACATGAACAGGTGCATCACGAGAAAACGATGCAAAAGCATATAAAGAACGTTACGAACGGAGCTACGGATCAACTGGAATCTACGAAACAAGATACGGAGTTCTACGGATCAAATCTACCACAAGCACTCTCCAATGGCATACTTCTGGTATTCCCAGGTTGCCACATCAACAAACAAACAAGTATAGATGGGGTGGTGCAAAGAAACTCACCACACCATCAACTATGCACACACAAGCATCAAAACAACAAAACAATACAATCTGTCATAAACAACATCATAGCAGTTTGAGAGCCACATACAAGGCACCTACAGCCACCCAAATGTGCCAAACAAGATATGTGGCAAAAGCTATTCAAAATCTCTACAAGCATGAGAAAAAGATAATACAAAGGAGTTACACACAGAAAGATCTACAACTGCTAACTTGGCCAAAAATATCAGTTTTCAGGGACTTAGTGAAATTCTCAGACTTTCACGAGCTGTTTATGCTCTGAAGCATTTTGACAGCACCCAAAACAACATCTACACGAAGTGAAATGGAATGAAAATTGACAAAGATCTAGAAAAACACAAAATATCCAACTTTCCAGTTGATTGCAATGGCTGATTCCCAACACATGAACTTTTGCAAAAACAACTACAAGGGAAGAAAATATCAGCAGTTTCTCACACTTTCACTAAGCTGATAACTTCAGCCACATACCTACTTTGACAAAGAACAACTTGCACATACAAACTCCTAAGCATGAAACAAAACCACCATGTTGTAGAGGGTTTCACCCTCTACTGCCACATCAAGGAATCATCCTCTTAGGCTCATCACATCACATGGAACCAAGCTCTAAACATTGAACAAAACAGAAAAATGACATTCCCAGAAAGTGTTCCAAAGTGGAATCTGATTCCACCAATGGATTCCTAGGATGATTCTACCCCAAAAACATATATAATACCTAGATACTTGCATAGAACAACTAGGCACAAAGTTGAAAGGAAAATCTACATGGAAATGACATAGATGCAAATAGTGCTATATCACATGTGTTGCACACAAGATCATCACCTACTCATGCACTTGTAGACTCTCATCACTCCATTGGTGCACATGAGGGGTAGACCTCATGTTCATGCACCTTAGCACACCACCACACACACACATACATCAAGCATACATAAACTAGCACCTACACATGATACATCTAACACACACATGCACACACACACAATCTCATACATACTTGCATCTACATCAACACAAGGACATACTCCTACACATGCACTAGTGCATATCACCACAAACACACAATCACAATCCCTTGGGTGCTTGCACCACACAAGCACACATCTCATGGAAGGTTGCATACACACAAACAGTAGCATCACCACCCTCCTACACACATACACACGAGAACCACTAACTCCTACACATGCACATAGAAGCTTGCACACACATACACTAACACAAGCACATACATAAACATCACTAACTACACAGGCACACTCACTAAAACATAGGTGAAAACCTACTAGTTTGAAACCCTAGCAACAAAATAAAGATGCCCAAGCACTGTAACCAGCAACCTATCTATAGAACAGCAAGCAACAACTATAGAACAGCAAAAGATAAAAACAAAATAAAAAGGGCTGGCCTGGGAATCGATCCCAAGACCCACTGTCTCAACACACCACCACAGACCACTGCACTACCCTTCTCTGGCTCGACAGAACTAAGGAAGGGAGCAGGGTAAGCTATCCCCTGCTGCTACTGTGCCCAAAACAAATCAACAAAAACAAAAGGGGCGCCACTGGGTTTCGAACCCTCGACCAAACGCTGCGCCAAACACCACCTACCACTGCGCTGCTGCTAACGATTCTTAACACAGAGGGGGGCTTTGCTCTTTTGAGCAACCCCCTCTGGATCTACTACGCCCGACGGTGGCCGGAACAGGGGAGGCTCACCGCCGGGGATCTTCTTCAAGTCGAGCACGGGCTCGTTGCTGGGAGGAAGAGGGAACACACACGGTTCCATTCCAACACCTAACTCGCCACAAGAAGGCCTACACCTACTGCTCCACGACACGCGGCAGCGTCGGCGACACAGAGGTGCACGGCGGTGAAGCTACGGATCCTACACATGATATGCCGACAGGGAAGGGGGAGGAGAGCTCGTGCTCACCCACTGGTCGAGGAAGCTGAGCCTGCCGGAGAGGAAGTAGGGGAAGTAGTGGAAGAAGCCGAGGCGGAGGAGATCGTCGGAGCGGAAGAGGCCGTCGTCGAAGTAGGGGAAGCAGTGGCGTTCGGCGTTGATTGGGTGCAGGAATGGAACCTCTTGTCGTCCCGCGTGCTCGCTGAAGGCTTGGAGAGGAAGCAGGGGCATGGCAACGATGGCGAGGAGCTCCTCAAGGTTCGGCCATGGCGGAGGAGGGGCTCGCTTACCTGCGGTCGACGAGGGAGAGGGAGGACGAAGATGGGGAAAGAAGTGGCGGCGGCTAGGGAGGAACCCTAGGCCACTGCACGGACGCCGAGGTTAAATAGAGGGGCGAGGGAGCCACCTCGACGTCCGTGAGAACGGCGCCGCTCTCTGTCTCGCCTCTCTCTCTGACGAAACTGACGGAAGGAGGGAGGAGGGAGACGCCGTCTACAGAAGCAGGCTGCTGCACGAGGAGGTAAGTTGGGCCAGCGAGGGGAGGAGGCCCACTAGGATGCCGAGGTAAGAAAAAGGAAAACCCACTGGGGTTTTTCCTATTTAAAACAAAACAGAGATAAAAATAAATACACGCAACACTGTTGACCCTAAAAATAAAACAAAAATACCCCTGGACATAAGGAATTATGACCTATTTAAATAAAATGAAAAGGGAAATTTTTGGAGCAATTAAATATTTACAAAACGGAATTTAAATAATTGTTTTGTGAATATTTACCCCACTTAAACAAAGTTCAAAATCACAATAACCCTAGCACCACATCCACTACAAAATACTCTAATTGAACTACATTTTTGAATCAGGGATAGAACAAGTAAAACTAGAGCTTGAGATAAATAGAGAGGGGGAAATTTCTGAAATCTATTTGAAAACTTACAAGTTGCACCCCACTTTCAAATGCACCACTTCATCACATCACATCTCATCATCACATATCACAACCATGGAACCACAACAACAACAAACAATGCAATGAAGGCATGGAATGAAATGGATGCATGCATGCAAGGGAAACAAGACATGCACATGAAATGCCACATGAAATATACTCTCATATCAATGACATGATGTACCCACACATGACAAGGTTCCAAATATGGCAAGTTACACTCTGGGGCATTACAAACTCTCCCACACTACAAAAATATCTCGTCCCAAGATCTAGGACTGAAAGAACTTTGGGAATTCAGAACGGAGGTGATCCTCGCGTTCCCAAGTGGCCTCTTTATCGGAATGATGTGACCACTGCACCTTGAGAAACTTGATAGACTTGTTGCGGGTCTTGCGCTCATTCGCCTCGAGAACCACAACTGGATGCTCACGATAGGATAGGTCGGGTTGAAGGTCGATGTCTTCAAGATGAACTGTGCGCTCGGGAGTCTTGAAGCACCTCCGGAGCTGAGAGACATGGAACACGTCATGCACATTTGCAAAGTTGGAAGGGAGCTCGAGCCGATACACAAGGTCGCCTCTCTTGCTAACAACTCTGAAAGGACCAACGAAACGAGTTGCAAGCTTGCCTTTGATGCCAAAGCGATGTGTACCCTTCATAGGAGACACTTTGAGATAGACGAACTCATCGAGTTCATAAGACATGTCATGATGCTTGCTATCATAATAGCTCTTCTGACGGAACTGCGCTGCTCTGAGATTATCCCGAATGACCCGACACATCTCTTCAGCTTCTTCTATTAAGTCATTCCCAAGAATCTGACGCTCGCCGGTCTCGGACCAGTTGAGCGGGGTACGGCACTTCCTGCCATAGAGAATCTCAAACGGAGCTTTGCCTGAACTAGCTTGATAACTGTTGTTATACGAGAACTCAGCAAAAGGCACGCAGTCTTCCCACTTCATGCCAAAAGAAATAACACAGTCTCTCAGCATATCCTCAAGGACCTGATTGACTCTCTCCACTTGCCCACTAGTCTGAGAATGAAAAGTTGTGCTGAAGCATATCTTCGTGCCCATCGCAGACTGAAAAGAGTCCCAGAACTTGGAAGTGAAGATACTTCCGCGATCTGATGAAATCAACATAGGAACGCCGTGCAAAGATACTATCCTCGAAGTGTACAGCTCTGCAAGCTGAGCTGCGGAGATGGATTCCTTGACTGGAAGAAAATGAGCCACTTTACTCAACTTGTCGATGACGACGAAGATGGAATCGTTACCCTTCTTAGACTTCGGAAACCCGGTGACGAAATCCATCTCAATATGGTCGAACTTACACTCGGGAATGGGCAATGGATGCAAAATACCCGCTGGACGTTGATGCTCTGCTTTCACCCTTCGACATACATCACATTCATTTACGAACTGAGCAATCTCATGCTTCATGCGAGTCCACCAGAAGGTCTGTTTCAAGTCCTGATACATCTTGGAGCTTCCTGGATGTATTGAGAGCAGAGAGTTATGAGCTTCTTCCATGATTACCTTTCTGAGATCACCTTTCGGAATGACAAGACGATCCTCAAAGAATAACGTGTCTCTGGCATCAACACTGAAGCACTTATATTTGGGAAGTCCCTTTGCCAAGACAATCTTAACTTTCTTCACCATTGCATCAAGAAGTTGTGCTGCTCGGACCTGATCTTCCAAGGTAGGAGAGATCTGAAGATTTGCAAATCCCTAAGGTACTAACTGAAGGTTGAGCTTTCTGAAAGATTCACAAAGGTCAGGTTGGAGAGGCTTCAGAATGAGACTGTTGTAGTAAGCCTTCCTGCTCAAAGCATCTGCCACAACATTAGCTTTGCTTGGAGTATACTCCACGCTCGGATTAAAATCTTGGAGCACTTCCACCCAACGAGTTTGCTGAAGATTCAGGTTAGGCTGGGTGAAAATGTACTTGAGACTCTTGTGATCGGTGAACACTTCAACCTTTCGTTCCAACAAGAGGTGTCTCCAAGTCATCAGAGCATGTACCACTGCCGCCAGCTCAAGATCATGCACAGGATAATTCTTCTCAGCTGGCTTCAACTGCCTCGAGGTATAAGCAAGCACTTTATTCTCTTGCATCAACACACCACCAAGACCTTGAAGAGAGGCGTTGTAGAACACTTGGTAAGGTTTGGAGTCATTAGGAGGAACCAAGACTGGAGTAGAGATGAGCTTCTCTTTGAGTGAGTCGAAGGCCAACTGACACTCTCGAGACCAGACATACTTCACACCCTTCTGAAGAAGACTTGATAGAGGCTTAGAAATCTTGGAGAAGTTCTCAACGAACCTTCTACAATAGCTTGCAAGCCTGAGAAAGCTTCGAAGCTGCTCAAATTTTGTGGAGGCTCCCACTCAACAATGGCCTGCACCTTCGACGGATCAACTTTGATGCCCTCGGCAGAGATGATGTGCCCAAGATAGACGACTTCTTTCAACCAGAACTCACACTTGGAAAACTTGGCATAGAATTTGTGCTCGCTCAGCTTATCAAGCACCAGCCTGAGATGTTCTTCATGTTCTTCCTCAGTTTCCGAAAAGACTAGAATATCATCGAGATACAGCAAGACGAATTCATTCTTGAACAGAGAGAATATGTAGTTCATCATTCGACAAAATGTCGGTGGAGCATTTGCTAGACCAAAAGACATGACCGTATACTCATATGAGCCAAAACTTGTCCTGAAAGTAGTCTTTGGAATATCCTCTTCGATAATGCGAATTTTATGATAGCCCATCCTGAGATCGAGCTTGGAGAAGATCTTAGCCCCTTTCAACTGCTCGAACAACTCATTTATGTTCGGAAGTGGATACTTGTTTCTGATTGTCTTCTTGTTCAATGGACGGTAATCGACACACAATCGGTCTGTGTCATCCTTCTTCTTGACAAACAACACTCCACAGTCCCACGGAGACAAGCTTGGTATGATCGACCCAAACGCTCCTGCTCATCGAGTTGTCTCTTAAGTTCCTTCAGCTCTTCTGGACCCAATTTGTACGACCGTTTGCACACAGGCTCGGTACCTGGTTCAAGCTCAATAACAAATTCAACTTCCTGGTGCGGAGGCATTCCTGGCAGTTCTTCTGGAAACACATCTTCATATTCGCAGACCACTGGGACTTGCGAAATTGGATTAATCTCACCCTTCTCATTTAAGGAAAATAGACGGATTGTGTCATCGCGCGCCGCGAAGATAATCACGTCCTCCGAAGAGTGAGTTAGCTTCGCTTCTTTAGCTTCACAATCAATTGATGCCTTGTTCATGGCCAACCAGTCCATACCAAGGATCAAATCAATGTCGGAATTGCCCAAGACAATAGGAGACGCCAAAAAAGAATAACTACCCATCTTGACAGTGACATCAGGAACTACCAAACTAGAACTCAAATGCATCGCAGGGGAAACGACTGCCAATGGCTTAGACAACTGCTCCTGACGCAGATTATGGTTGGATGCAAATGGATATGATATGAAGCAATGTGAAGCACCAGAATCAAACAACACTTTAGCAGGAATATCATTAACGAGGAGGTTACCCATAATCACATCTGACGAGTTTTCTGCCTCAACCGCATTCACCATGTTGACTCGAGCAGACTTGGGATTGAACTTCACGATAGCATTGCTTGGAGGTTTGCCTGGAGGAGGAGGTGGAAGACGGAGCTAAGAAGTGCACTTGTTGGCATAGTCACCCTTCTGCCCACACTTGTGACAAGTAACATCTGCTGGCTGACGGTACTGTGTCTGAGGAGGCCCTTGCTTCTGCTGCTGGAATCTCTGCTGGAAAGCTAGGTTGGGTGGGTGGGAAGAAGCACGGCCACCTGAATGCTTCAACTGCTGCGTGTCCCGAGGAGGAGGAGGAGACACCCAATACTTCTGTTGCTTCTGAACCACCTGAGTTGAGGAAGACGAGCTGGAATCTATGAAGCGCTTCTTCGAATTCTCCACCCTGAGCAAAGTTACCTCAGCCCTGAGAGCCAAGTTGTAGAACTTAACGAACTCCTCAGGATCGTGCAAAGCGAGAGTTAACTGCACATCCTCTTTCAAGCCACCTCTAAACTGATAAATCTTGCTCTTCTGATCAGGGATATCCTGCAAGGCGTATTGGGCTAGCTTGTGGAACTCGACGTTGTACTTGTACACGGAGTTACCACCTTGCTTCAAGCGCCTGAACTTCTCACGCATCTCCTCCACAAAGCTGGACGGGATGTAGTGGGACCTGAAGTCTCGGCAGATCAACTCATCCCAAGTGATCACTCTAGCACCCCTGGAATCCTTCAACTGCTGCCACTGTTGGAATTATGCCCTGGAGGCAACGATAAATAAGTTAGTATTATAATTCCTGTATCAAGATAATTGTTTATTATCCATGCTATAATTGTATTGAATGAAGACTAAGATACATGTGTGGATACATAGACAAAACACTGTCCCTAGCAAGCCTCTAGTTGGCTGGCCAGTTGATCAAGGATAGTCAGGGTCTTCTGACTATGTACAAGGTGTTGTTTCTTGATAGCTGGATCACATCATTAGGTGAAACATGTGATGGATTAGACCCAAACTAATAGACGTAGCATGTTGATCGTGTCATTTTGTTGCTACTGTTTTCTGCGTGTCAAGTATTTATTCATATGACCATGAGATCATATAACTCACTGACACCGGAGGAATGCTTTGTGTGTATCAAACTTCGCAACGTAACTGGGTGACTATAAATATGCTCTACAGGTATCACTGAAGGTGTCCGTTGAGTTAGTATGGATCAAGACTGGGATTTGTCACTCCGTGTGACGGAGAGGTATCTCGGGGCCCACTCGGTAATACAACACCACACACAAGCCTTGCAAGCAATGTGACTTAGTGTAAGTCACGGGATCTTGTATTACGGAACGAGTAAAGAGACTTGCCGGTAAACGAGATTGAAATAGGTATGCGGATACTGACGATCGAAACTCGGCCAAGTAACATACCGAAGGACAAAGGGAATGACATACGGGATTATATGAATCCTTGGCACTGAGGTTCAAACGATAAGATCTTCGTAGAATATGTAGGATCCAATATGGGCATCCAGGTCCCGCTATTGGATATTGACCGAGGAGTCCCTCGGGTCATGTCTACATAGTTCTCGAACCCGCAGGGTGTGCACACTTAAGGTTCGGTGTTGTTTTATGCGTATTTGAGTTATATGGTTGGTTACCAAATGTTGTTCGGAGTCCCGGATGAGATCACGGATGTCATGAGGGTTTCCAGAATGGTCCGGAGACGAAGATTCATATATAGGATGACCTCATTTGATTACCGGAAAGTTTTCGGCATTACCGGGAATGTACCGGGAGTGACGAATGGGTTCCGGATGTTCACCCGGGGGGGGCAACTTACCCCCGGGAAGCCCATAGGCCTTGGGGGTGGCGCACCAGCCCTTGGTGGGCTGGTGGGACAGCCCAAGAAGGCCCTATGCGCCATAGATAGAAAATCAAAGAGAAAAGAAAAAAAGGAGGTGGGAAAGGAGAGAAGGACTCCACTTTCCAATCCTAGTTGGACTAGGATTGGAGGAGGACTCCTCCTCCCTTGCTGGCGCAGCCCTTGGGGCTCCTTGAGCCTCAAGGCAAGCCTCCCCTCCCTCCTCCTATATATATGGAGCAATTAGGGCTGATTTGAGACAACTTTTTCAAGGCAGCCCGACCACATACCTCCACAGTTTTACCTCTAGATCGAGTTTCTGCGGAGCTCGGGCGGAGCCCTGCCGAGATTAGATCACCACCAACCTCCGGATCGCCGTCACGCTGCCGGAGAACTCATCTACCTCTTCGTCTCTCTTGCTGGATCAAGAAGGCCGAGATCATCGTCAAGCTGTACGTGTGCTGAACGCGCAGGTGCCGTCCGTTCGGCACTAGATCGTGGGACGGATCGCAGGACGGTTCGTGGGACGGTTCGCGGGGCGGATCGAGGGACGTGAGGACGTTCCACTACATCAACCGCATTCACTAACGCTTCTGCTGTGCGATCTACAAGGGTACATAGATCGGAAATCCCCTCTCGTAGATGAACATCACCATGATAGGTCTTCGTGCGCGTAGGAAATTTTTTGTTTCCCAGGCGACGTTCCCCAATAGTATTACCGAGTGGGCCCCGAGATACATCTCTGTCACATGGAGTGACAAATCCCAGTCTTGATCCATACTAACTCAATGGACACCTTCGGAGATACCTGTAGAGCATCTTTATAGTCACCTAGTTACGTTGCTACGTTTCATACACACAAAGCATTCCTCCGGTATCCGTGAGTTATATGATCTCATGGTCATAGGAATAAATACTTGACACGCAGAAAACAGTAGCAACAAAATGACACGATCAACATGCTACGTCTATTAGTTTGGGTCTAGTCCATCACATGATTCACCTAATGATTTGATCCAGCTATCAAGCAACAACACCTTGTACATAGTCAGAAGACCCTGACTATCCTTGATCAACTAGCCAGCCAATTAGAGGCTTGCTAGGGACAGTCTTTTGTCTATGTATCCACACATGTATCTTAGTCTTCATTCAATACAATTATAGCATGGATAATAAATGATTATCTTGATACAGGAATTATAATAATAACTTATTTATCATTGCCTCTAGGGCATAATTCCAACAGTTTCCCACTTGCACTAGAGTCACTAATCTAGTCCTCACATCGCCATGCGAATTACATTGTAATAAATCTAACACCCATACAGTTCTGGTGTTGATCATGCTTTGCCCGTGGAAGAGGTTTAGTCAGCGGGTCTGCCACATTCAGATCCGTGTGCACTTTGCATATATTCACGTCCTCCTCCTCGACGTAGTCGTGGATGAGGTTGAAGCGTCGTTTGATGTGTCTGGTCTTCTTGTGAAACCGTGGTTCCTTTGCTAAGGCAATGGCACCCGTGTTGTCACAAAATAGGGTTATTGGATTCAGTGCGCTCGGCACCACTCCAAGATCCGTCATGAACTGCTTCATCCAGACACCCTCCTTAGCCGCCTCCGAGGCAGCCATGTACTCCGCTTCACATGTAGAATCAGCTACGATGCTTTGCTTGGAACTGTACCATCTTACCGCACCCCCATTAAGAATAAATACGTATCCGGTCTGCGACTTAGAGTCGTCCGGATCTGTGTCAAAGCTTGCATCGACGTAACCTTTTACGGCGAGCTCTTTGTCACCTCCATATACGAGAAACATCTCCTTAGTCCTTTTCAGGTACTTCAGGATATTCTTGACCACCGTCCAGTGATCCACTCATGGATTACTCTGGAACCTGCCTGCCATACTTATGGCTAGGCTAACGTCCAGTCTAGTGCACATCATTGCATACATGATATAACCTATGGCTGAAGCATAGGGGACGGTGCTCATATGCTCTCTATCTTTATCAGTTGCTGGGCACTGAGTCTTACTCAATCTCGTACCTTGTAAAACTGGCAAGAACCCCTTCTTGGACTGTTCCATTTTGAACCTCTTCAAAACTTTATCAAGGTATGTGCTTTGTGAAAGTCCTATCAGGCGTTTTGATCTATCCCTATAGATCTTTATGCCTAGAATGTAAGCAGCTTCTCCTTGGTCCTTCATAGAGAAAATTTTATTCAAGTAATCCTTTATGCTCTCCAAAAACTCCACGTTGTTTCCAATCAGCAATATGTCATCCACATATAATATTAGAAACGCCACAGAGCTCCCAGTCACTTTCTTGTAAATACAAGATTATCCAACCACTTGTATAAACCCAAATGGTTTGATCACCTCATGAAAGCGTTTATTCCAACTTCGAGATGCTTGCACCAGTCCATAAATGGATCGCTGGAGCTTGCACACTTTGTTAGCATTTTTAGGATCGACAAAACCTTCGGGTTGCATCATATACAACTCTTCCTTAAGGAAACCGTTAAGGAACGCCGTTTTGACATCCATCTGCCAGATTTCATAATCGAAAAATGCAGCTATTGCTGACATGATTCGGACGGACTTAAACATCGCTACGGGTGAGAAAGTCTCATCGTAGTCAATTCCTTCAACTTGTGAAAAACCCTTTGCCACAAGTCAAGCTTTATAAATGGTCACATTACCGTCAGCGTCCGTCTTCTTCTTAAAGATCCATTTGTTCTGAATAGCCTTGCGTCCTTTAGGTAATACTTCCAAAGTCCACACTTTGTTTTCATACATAGATCATATCTCGGACTTCATGGCCTCCAGCCATTTGTTGGAATCCGGCCCCACCATTGCTTCTTCATAATTCGCAGGCTCATAGTTGTGTAACAACATAATTGATAAGACGGGATTACCGTACCACTCTGGAGCAGTATGCGATCTCGTCGACCTGCGAGGTCCGATAGAAACTTGATCCGGAGTTTCATGATCACCATCATTAACTTCCTCCTCAACCGGCATCGCAACGACAAGGGTTTCCCCTTGCCCCGCGCCACCATCCAGAGGGATGAGAGGTTCGACAACCTCATCAAGTTCTATCTTCCTCCCACTCAATTCTCTCGAGAGAAACTCCTTCTCGAGAAAAGCTCCGTTCTTAGCAACAAACACTTTGCCCTCGGATTTGAGATAGAAGGTATACCCAACTGTCTCTTTCGGGTAACCTATGAAGACGCACTTTTCCGCTTTGGGTTCCAGCTTTTCAGGATGAAGCTTTTTGACATAAGCATCACATCCCCAAACTTTAAGAAACGACAACTTTGGTATTTTGCCATACCACAGTTCGTATGGTGTCGTCTCAACGGATTTTGATGTTGCCCTTATTTAAAGTGAATGCAGTTGTTTCTAATACATAACCCCAAAACAATAACGACAAATCAGTAAGAGACATCATAGATCGCACCATCTCTAATAAAGTACGATTACGATGTTCGGACACACCATTACGCTGTGGTGTTCCAGGCGGTGTCAACTGTGAAACAATTCCACATTGTCTTAAGTGAGCACCAAACTCGAAACTCAGATATTCACCCCCACGATCAGACCGCAGGAACTTGATCTTCTTGTTACGATGATTTTCAACTTCACTCTGAAATTGCTTGAACTTTTCAAATGTTTCAGACTTGTGCTTCATCAAGTAGACATAACCATATCTACTCAAATCGTCAGTGAAGGTGAGAAAATAACGATATCCGCCGCGTGCCTCCACACTCATCGGACCACACACATCGGTATGTATGATTTCCAACAAGTCACACACATCGGAGTTTTAGTCATCTTGCCCATGAGGCATGGTTCGCACGTGTCAAGTGAATCAAAGTCAAGTGACTCCAAAAGTCCATAGGTATGGAGTTTCTTCATGCGTTTTACACCAATATGACCTAAGCGGCAGTGCCATAAAAACATGGCGCTATCATTGTTAACTCTAACTCTTTTGGTCTCAATGTTATGTATATGTGTATTATCACTATCAAGATTCAATATGAACAATCCTCTCACATTTGGTGCATGACCATAAAAGATATTACTCATAGAAATAGAACAACCATTATTCTCTGACTTAAACGAGTAACCGTCTCACAATAAACAAGATCCAGATATAATGTTCATGCTTAACGCAGGCACTAAATAACAATTATTTAAGTTCATAACTAATCCCGATGGTAATTGAAGTGAAACGGTGCCGACGGCGATTGCATCAACCTTGGAACCATTTCCCACGCGCATCGTCACTTCATCCTTTGCCAACCTTCGCTTATTGCGCAATTCCTGTTTCGAGTTGCAAATATGAGCAACAGAACCGGTATCGAATACCCAGGCACTAGTACGAGAGATGGATAAGTACACATCAATAACATGTATATCGAATATACCTGATTTTTCTTTGGCCTCCTTCTTATCAGCCAGATACTTGGGACAGTTGCGCTTCCAGTGACCCATACCCTTGCAATAATAGCACTCCTTTCAGGCTTAGGTCCAGCTTTGGGTTTTTTCGTCGGATTGGCAACAGGCTTGCCGCTCTTCTTCGAATTACCCTTCTTTCCTTTGCCGTTTCTCTTGAAACTAGTGGTCTTATTCACCATCAACACTTGATGCTCTTTACGGAGTTCTAACTCTGCGACTTTCAGCATCGCGAATAACTCGCCGGGTGACTTGTTCATCCCTTGCATGTTATAGTCCAACATGAAGCCCTTATAGCTTGGTGGTAGTGATTGAAGAATTCTGTCAGTGATAGCCTCTTCCGGGAGTTCAATCCCCAGCTCAGCTAGACGGTTTGAGTACCCAGACATTTTGAGCACATGTTCACTGACAGACGAATTCTCCTCCATCTTGCAAGCATAGAATTTATCGGAGGTCTCATAACTCTCGATCCGGGCGTTCTTCTGAAAGATAAACTTCAACTCCTGAAACATCTCATATGCTCCATGACGCTCAAAGCGACGTTGAAGTCCGGGCTCTAAGCCATACAAGACTGCACATTGAACTACTGAGTAGTCCTCCTTACGTGTTAACCAAGCGTTCTTAACATCTCGGTCAGCCGTAGCGGGTGGTTCATCTCCTAGCGCAGCATTAAGGACATAATCCTTCTTCCCAGCTTGCAGGAGCTACTTAAGATTACGAGTCCAGTCTACAAAGTTGCTTCCGTCATCTTTCAACTTAGATTTCTCTAGGAATGTATTAAAATTCGGGGTGACTGTCGCGTGAGCCATTGATCTACAACACAAATATATTCAAAGTGGACTTAGACTATGTTCAAGATAATTAGAGTTTAACTTAATCAAATTACTTGCTAAACTCCCACTCAAAAAGTACATCTCTCTAGTCATTTGAGTGGTTCATGATCCAATTCCACTAGCTCAAGTCCGATCATCACGTGAGTTGAGGATAGTTTCAGTGGTAAGCATCCCCATGCTAATCATATCAACTATATGATTCATGATCGACCTTTCGGTCTCATGTGTTCCGAGGCCATGTCTGCACATGCTAGGCTTGTCAAGCTTAACCCGAGTGTTCCGCGTGTGCAACTGTTTTGCACCCGTTGTATGTGAACATTGAGTCTATCACACCCGATCATCACGTGGTGTCTCGAAACGATGAACTGTAGCAACGGTGCATAGTCGGGGAGAACACAATTTCGTCTTGAAATTTTAGTGAGAGATCACATCATAATGGTAACGTCGTTCTAAGCAAAATAAGGTGCATAAAAGGATTAACATCACATGCAATTCATAAGTGACATGATATGGCCATCATCACATGCTTCTTGATCTCCACCACCAAAGCACCGACACGATATTCTTGTCACCGGCGCCACACCATGATCTCCATCAACGTGTCGCCATCAGGGTTGTCGTGCTACTCATGCTATTACTACTAAAGCTACATCCTAGCAATATAGTAAACGCATCTGCAAGTACAAACATTAGTTTAAAGACAACCCTATGGCTCCTGCCGGTTGCTGTATCATCGACGTGCAAGTCGATATTAACTATTACAACATGATCATCTCATACATCCAATATATCACATCACATCATCGGCCATATCACATCACAAGCATACCCTGCAAAAACAAGTTAGATGTCCTCTAATTGTTGTTGCATGTTTTACGTGGTGACCATGGGTATCTAGTAGGATCGCAACTTACTTACGCAAACACCACAACAGAGATGTATGAATTGCTATTTAACCTCATCCAAGGACCTCCTCGGTCAAATCCAATTCAACTAAAGTTGGAGAAACCGATACTCGCCAGTCATCTTTGAGCAACGGGGTTGCTCGTAGCGATGAAACCATTCTCTCGTAAGCGTACGAGTAATGTCGGTCCGAGCCACTTCGATCCAACAATACCGCGGAATCAAGAAAAGACTAAGGAGGGCAGCAAATCGCACATCACTGCCCACAAAAACTTTTGTGTTCTACTCGAGATGACATCTATGCATGAACCTAGCTCATGATGCCATTGTTGGGGAACGTCGCATGGGAAACAAGAAAATTTCTACGCGCACGAAGACCTATCATGGTGATGTCCATCTACGAGAGGGGATTTCTGATCTACGTACCCTTGTAGATCGCACAGCAGAAGCATTAATAAACGCGGTTGATGTAGTGGAACGTCCTCATGTCCCTCGATCCGCCCCGCGAACCGTCCCACGTACCGTCCCGCGATCCGTCCCATGATCCGCTCCGATCTAGTGCCGAACGGACGACACCTCCGCGTTCGTCACACGTACAACCCGACGATGATCTCGGCCTTCTTGATCCAGCAAGAGAGACGGAGAGGTAAATGAGTTCTCCGGCAGCGTGACAGCGCTCCGGAGGTTGGTGGTGATATAATCTCAGCAGGGCTCCGCCCGAGCTCCGCAGAAACGTGATCTAGAGGAAAAATCGTGGAGGTATGTGGTCGGGCTGCCGTGGCAAAGTTGTCTCAAATCAGCCCTAATACCTTCGTATATATAGGAGGGAGGGGACTTGCCTTGAGGATCAAGGAGCCCAAAGGGGGTCGGCCATAGGGGGGAGGAGGAATCCTCCTCCAATCCTAGTCCAACTAGGATTGGAAGGTGGAGTCCTTCTCTTCCTTCCCACTTCCCCCTTTTTTCTTTTCTCTTTGATTTTCTCTTATCCTGCGCACGGGCCTTCTTGGGCTTGCCCACCAGACCACTAAGGGCTGGTGCGGCACCCCTAAGGCCTATGGGCTTCCCCGGGGTGGGCTTCCCCCCGGTGAACATCCGGAACCCATTCGTCACTCCCGGTACATTCCCGGTAATGCCGAAAACTTTCCGGTAATCAAATGAGGTCATCCTATATATCAATCTTCGTCTCCGGACCATTCCGGAAACCCTCATGACATCCGTGATCTCATCCGGGACTCCGAACAACATTTGGTAACCAACCATATAACTCAAATACGCATAAAACAACGCCGAACCTTAAGTGTGCACACCCTGCGGGTTCGAGAACTATGTAGACATGACCCGAGGGACTCCTCGGTCAATATCCAATAGCGGGACCTGGATGCCCATATTGGATCCTACATATTCTACGAAGATCTTATCGTTTGAACCTCAGTGCCAAGGATTCATATAATCCCGTATGTCATTCCCTTTGTCCTTCGGTATGTTACTTGCCCGAGTTTCGATCGTCAGTATCCGCATACCTATTTCAATCTCGTTTACCGGCAAGTCTCTTTACTCGTTCCGTAATACAAGATCCCGTGACTTACACTAAGTCACATTGCTTGCAAGGCTTGTGTGTGGTGTTGTAATACAAGATCCACACACAAGCCTTGCAAGCAATGTGACTTAGTGTAAGTCACGGGATCTTGTATTACGGAACGAGTAAAGAGACTTGCCGGTAAACGAGATTGAAATAGGTATGCGGATACAGACGATCAAATCTCGGGCAAGTAACATACCGAAGGACAAAGGGAATGACATACGGGATTATATGAATCCTTGGCAGTGAGGTTCAAACGATAAGATCTTCGTAGAATATGTAGGATCCAATATGGGCATCCAGGTCCCGCTATTGGATATTGACCGAGGAGTCCCTCGGGTCATGTCTACATAGTTCTCGAACCCGCAGGGTCTGCACACTTAAGGTTCGGCGTTGTTTTATGCGTATTTGAGTTATATGGTTGGTTACCGAATGTTGTTCGGAGTCCCGGATGAGATCACAGACGTCACGAGAGTTTCCGGAATGGTCCGGAGACGAAGATTGATATATAGGATGACCTCATTTGATTACGGAAAGTTTTTGACATTACCGGGAATGTACCGGGAGTGACGAATGGGTTCCGGATGTTCACCGGGGGGGCAGCCCACCCCGGGGAAGCCCATAGGCCTTAGGGGTGCCGCACCAGCCCTTAGTGGGCTGGTGGGCAAGCCCAAGAAGGCCCTTGTGCAGGATAAGAGAAAATCAAAGAGAAAATAAAAAAAGGGGGAAGTGGGAAGGAAGAGAAGGACTCCACCTTCCAATCCTAGTTGGACTAGGATTGGAGGAGGATTCCTCCTCCCCCCCTTCGGCCGACCCCCTTGGGGCTCCTTGAGCCTCAAGGCAAGGCCCCTCCCCTCCCTCCTATATATATGGAGGTATTAGGGCTGATTTGAGACAACTTTGCCACGGCAGCCCGACCACATACCTCCACGGTTTTTCCTCTAGATCGCGTTTCTGCGGAGCTCGGGTGGAGGCCTGCTGAGATTGGATCACCACCAACCTCCGGAGCACCGTCACGCTGCTGGAGAACTCATCTACCTCTACGTCTCTCTTGCTGGATCAAGAAGGCCGAGATCATCGTCGAGCTATACGTGTGCTGAACGCAGAGGTGCCGTCCGTTCGGCACTAGATCGGAGCGGATCGTGGGACGGATCGCGGGACGGTTCGTGGGACGGTTCGCGGGGCGGATCGTGGGACGTGAGGACGTTCCACTACATCAACCGCGTTTATTAATGCTTCTGCTGTGCGATCTACAAGGGTACGTAGATCAGAAATCCCCTCTCGTAGATGGACATCACCATGATAGGTCTTCGTGCGCGTAGGAAAATTTTTGTTTCCCATGCGATGTTCCCCAGCAGCCACCAGATAGATGCTTGCCCCTTCAGCTGGAATGTTGCAAACTTGACGAAATCCTCTGGACGGACATTGCTACATTCAAAGTGCTTGTTCATGTCGCGGATCCAATCCTCAGCATCAAACGGCTGATCACACGACGTGAAGGTCTTCGGCTTATTTGACAGGAACTGACTCAGATTAGCAAACTAATTGCCACCATGATTGAAGTTGCCTTGCTGCTGATTAGCCTTCTCTTGCAACAACTGCATCAGTATCTGAGTGTTTGCATTTGTAGCAGCCATCGCTGCTTGCCAAGCCTCTGCCGGAGGAGGCAGCGACGGAGGATTCTCTAGAGGAGGAGGTGGTGGCGACATATCCTCACGACCTGGATTCTGACGAGTTGGCGGAACCATCCTGAAGACGGACAACACATTAGCCCACAGAATAAATTGAAGGTATAGCTGAACCAAAAAGGCAGGAATATCTGAACAGGAATATTAGCAATTGCACTCGAACAACATAGTAAGAATGCTTCCTCAAAGTAACGGACGACAAAATTCTGATTAAGACCACCTGCAAACAAGTATGAGCTGAACTGCTCGGAACAAACATATGATCGAGATTTCATCCGATATCTTCATGGATAAGATCGCACAGGCTCGAATTTACAGTAGCCATCCTGTGCAAGGTAGTGCACACGACTTACGAAGTATCCCCGTGTCGTAGCAAGCTACAAGGACTCTTTAAGACACAACGAGAACCGCTGTGAGACGACCGTGAACAAACATACCCACCGAATGTCGAATCCCAACCTCGCATCATGCATCTGTAGGAAGATTGTCCTATAAGTCACTACTTGATATCCCACCTATGAATTCCCGAAATATCTGGTCATGCAATCTGGTACACGGATACAAGGAGTAATATTCACACAACTCCTATACTAACTCGTCCAATGTATCACATCCGTCAACACATAACCAGAATCTCGGACCTTCATCTACTACAAACCCTCGTGATCACAACAATACAAAGTATGGCAGTACTCCCGAAAAATCTGCACCAATACTGGGGACATCGAGGTTATCTCGCCACTACTAGTATTGAAGCAATTACGAACATCCTTCGTTCTGAGATACTCAGAAATCTGAATGATGGTGATGTGCACAAGAATCCCCTGGAGCTCAACTCCTCGGAAGAAATCAAGGCAGACAGGAGGCAGCAAGACAGAACTCCGTCACATCGATATCATACAGATTTCGAAATACCCGCGTGATCCTAAAAAAGGTTTTGAGCGAGAAGAGGAGTAGAATTAAGATTTCCTAAGTCGAGAACCTCACCAAAGCATGGAAGAGGAAAAAAAAGAAACCTACTCTCCGATATTGCTAAGACTCAAAACATTTTACTAGACTCGACTCGGCCAAGTACGATCACGCAAAGGCTCCTATGGTCGTAAGGCTATGATTACCAAATTGTAACGACTAAGATGCGGTCCTTTCCGATTTAGGGAACGAGGCCCAAAATGGAAAGAAGCGCATCTACGCGTTTCGCAAGCAAGATAACATAACACATACATAATTAAAGAATGACAAATAGGGAATCGTTTGCCATCTCATAGATAATATCAGAGTTTACATCCACACATTTATTCAGACAAGGTAGTTTCGCTACACACTACATAACATGAGAAAAAGGCTATGCTAGCCTGCATGCTTGCCCACGATCACGACCATGCCTCAGTCTTCTGGATAGCTCACGTACAGGCGGCCGTTCTCCTCATCGTACTGCCATGCCAGCTGCGTGCCATCGGGATCACCTGTGTCGGGCGTACCTATACCTGTTGGGGTGTCGAAGTAACCTGTGAGACACAGGAACTCAGCAATCTATGACCTCGGTACCGAAACTAGTCAAGTTATTAGGTGGGGAAGGTTCGGTGTTTAGGTTGCAGCATCCTAGCATTTATGGTGGCTAACTTACGAAGAACAAGTTATAGATGTGGTGGTCTACGCTAGCGATCGAGAGCTAGATGATCACTAAGTGATCCTAAACACCTACTTACATCAAACATAACCCCACTGTGTTCCCGGTCGAAGAGAGGTCTTCGAAGGGGACAGTCACGGTTACGCACACGGTTGGCAGTTTTATTAGAATTAGTTCAAGTTATCTAAAACGGGATGTTAACAAATATTCCAAGTTGCCACATAACCGCGGGCACGGCTTTCCGAAAGATTAAACCCTGCAGGGGTCCTGCAACTAGTCCATCACAAACGTTGACGGGCCGCAAAGTAATCCTCTATCACGAATCTCGTGATCTCGTCGGATTCCTTAGAGGAAAACCTCAACTCTCGGGAGAACCAAAGCTTCACCAGGATTCCTATATGTAAGATATATCACTAAGGTAAGACAAATCTAGCAGGACCTCCCGTCGTGTCAACGACCCCGATAAGAGCCGTGTATCTCAGTCTGAGGACATAACGGATGGAAATGCCTACAGGAGCCAAACCTCAAGTTTCCCTATGGTGGCCCCGCAGTCTGTCCATTTTGGACCAACACTCGTGAGGAGCACTGGCCGGGGTTGTTGATTAATTCCTCGGGGTAGCTATTCCCTATGCAGATTATTATTAAGTGATTAGCAAATTAAAACCAATGTTGGGTCCTGCCGGACAAGTCTTGACACTACACGATTTATCAAGGGGGTCCCCATAACAACCCCGAACGTGTTAGGAGCGATCAGTTATGGAATCAAACACCGGTAGCCGAAATCTATGGCGGCAATAACGGAACAAAACACCCGGCAAAAGGCTAGGCCTCCCGTCATTCACCAAGTATATAGGTGCATTAATTAGATAACAGATTTAACATAATGATATCAAAACTCATGTTATCACATGAGACAATTGCACCTGCAACTAGCAACGCTAACATTAGAAACTGAGCAAGCCTACTTAGCCATTCAATATTTTCTAGGAGGGGAAAGTGTTTGGGTTTCATGGCAATATCAGGAGGCAATTATTTCAGTGGTAGGCAGCGAGCATATGATGAAGGAAACGTGAATCTAGGCACAACAAGACTAGAGATGGTATCAAGGTCATTTCATCTTGCATGTGATGTCTTCAGCTTGGAACTGCTCTTGTTCGTCTTGCACGTACTCTCCCGAGTCCACGTACTCGCTCTCCGAACCCGGTGCTACCCAACATAAAAATAGCATCCAATGAACAACAACACAACATAATGCCACAAACACATGATGCATGAGATGAGAATGAACATGCATCTCTATTCTAGTCACTTGCATATGCATGAGAAGAAAAGACAAACTTCTGGACAGAACTTCTCTCTAAGCTATCTTGACATGCATGAAGATGACATGACCAGGTGCATCATGAGAAAACGATGCAAAAGCATATAAAGAACGTTACGAACGGAACTACGGATCAACCGGAATCTACGAAACAAGATACGGAGTTCTACGGATCAAATCTACCACAAGCACTCTCCAATGGCATACTTCTGTTTTTCCCAGGTTGCCACATCACCAAACAAACAAGTATAGATGGGATGGTGCAAAGAAACTCACCACACCATCAACTATGCACACACAAGCATCAAAACAACCAAACTATATAATCTGTCATAAACAACATCATAGCAGTTTGAGAGCCACATACAAGGCACCTACAGCCACCCAAATGTGCCAAACAAGATATGTGGCAAAAGCTATTCAAAAGCTCTACAAGCATGAGAAAAAGATAATACAAAGGAGTTACACACAGAAAGATCTACAGCTGCTAACTTGGCCAAAAATATCAGTTTTCCGGGACTTAGTGAAATTCTGAGACTTTCACCAGCTGTTTATGCTTTGAAGCATTTTGGCAGCACCCAAAACAATATCTATAGGAAGTGAAATGGAATAAAAATTGAGAGAGAGCTAGACAAGCACAAAAGCTCCAACTTTCCAGTTGATTGCAAGGGCTGATTCCCAACACATGAACTTTTGCAAACACAACTACAAGGTAAGAAAATATCAGCAGTTTCTCACAGTTAGTGAAAATCACATATTTTCACTAAGCTGATAATTTCAGCCACATGCCTACTTTGACAAAGCACAACTTGCACATACAAACTCCTAAGCATGAAACAAAATCACCATGTTGTAGAGGGATTCACCCTCTACTTCCACATCAAGGAATCATCCTCTTAGGCTCATCACATCACATGGAACCAAGCTCTAAACATTGAACAAAACAGAAAAATGACATTCCCAGGAAGTGTTCCAAAGTGGAACCTGATTCCACCAATAGATTCCTGGGATGATTCTACCCCAAAAACCTATATAATACCTAGGTACTTGCATAGAACAACTAGGCACAAAGTTGAAAGGAAAATCTACATGGAAATTACATAGATGCAAATAGTGCTATATCACATGTGTTGCACACAAGATCTTCACCTAAGCATGCACTTGCACACTCTCATCACTCCATTGGTGCACATGAGGGGTAGACCTCATGTTCATGTGCCTTAGCACACCACCACACACACACATACATCAAGCATACATAAACTAGCACATACACATGATACATCTAACACACACATGCACACACACACACAATCTCATACATACTTGCATCTACATCAACACAAACATAATCCTACACATGCACTAGTGCATATCACCACAAACACACAATCACAATCCCTTGGGTGCTTGAACCACACAAGCACACACCTCAACATCACCTACACCACATGTGGGTGCTTGCACCACACAAGCACACATCTCATGGAAGGTTGCATACACACAAACACTAGCATCACCACCCTCCTACACACATACACACAAGTACCACTAACTCCTACACATGCACATAGAAGCTTGCACATACATACACTAGCACAAGCAGATACATAAGCATCACTAACTACACAAGCACACTCACTAAAACATAGGTGAAAACCTACTGGTTGGAAACCCTAGCAACAAAATAAAGATGCCCAAGCACTGTAACCAGCAACCTATCTATAGAACAGCAAGCAACAGCTATAGAACAGCAAAAGATAAAAACAAAATAAAAAGGGCTGGCCTGGGAATCGATCCCAAGACCCACTGTCTCAACACACCACCACAGACCAGTGCACTACCCTTCTCTGGCTCGACGGAACTAAGGAAGGGAGCAAGGTAAGCTATCCCCTGCTGCTACTGTGCCCGAAACAAATCAACAAAAAGAAAAGGGGCGCCACTGGGTTTCGAACCCTTGACCAAACGTTGCGCAAAACACCACCTACCACTACGCTGCTGCTAACGATTCTTAATAGAGAGGGGGGCTTTGCTCTTTTGAGCAACCCCCTCTCGATCTACTACGCCCGATGGTGGCCGGAACAAGGGAGGCTCACCGCCAGCGATGTACTTCAAATCGAGCCAGGCTCATCGCTGGGAGGAAGAGGGAACACACATGGTTCCATTCCAACACCTAACTCGCCACGAGAAGGCCTACACCTACTGCTCCACGACACGCGGCAGCGCCGGCGACACAGAGGTGCACGGCGGCGAAGCTACGGATTCTACACATGATATGCCAACAGGGAAGGGCGAGGAAGGCTCGTGCTCACCCACTGGTCGAGGAAGCCGAGCCTGCCAGAGAGGAAGTAGGGGAAGTAGTGGAAGAAGCCGAGGCGGAGGAGATTGTCGGAGCGGAAGAGGCCGTCGTCGAAGTAGGGGAAGCAGTGGCGTTCGGCGTCGATTGGCTGCGGGAATGGAACCTCCTGTCGTCCCGCGTGCTCACTGAAGGCTTGGAGAGGAAGCAGGGGCGTGGCAACGACGGCGAGGAGCTCCTCAAGGTTCGGCCATGGCGGAGGAGGGGCTCGCTTACCTGCGGTCGACAAGGGAGAGGGAGGAGGAAGATGGGGAAAGAAGTGGCGGCGGCTAGGGAGGAACTCTAGGCCACTGCACGGACGCCGAGGTTAAATAGAGGGGCGAGGGAGCCACCTCGACGTCTGTGAGAACGGCGTCGCTCTCTGTCTCGCCTCTCTCTCTCTCTGACGAAACTGACGGAAGGAGGGAGGAGGGAGACGTCGTCTACACAAGCAGGCTGCTGCGCGAGGAGGTAAGTTGGGCTAGCGAGGGGAGGAGGCCCACTCGGATGCCCAGGTAAGAAAAATGAAAACCCACTGGGGTTTTTCCTATTTAAAACAAAACAGAGATAAAAATAATTACACATGCAACACTGTTGACCCTAAAAATAAAACAAAAATACCCCTGGCCATAAGGAATTATGACCTATTTAAATAAAATGAAAAGGGAAATTTTTGGAGCAATTAAATATTTACAAAACAAAATTTAAATAATTGTTTTGTGAATATTTACCCCACTTAAACAAAGTTCAAAATCACAATAACCCTATTACCACATCCACTACAAAATACTCTAATTGAACTACATTTTTGAATCAGGGATAGAACAAGTAAAACTAGAGCTTGAGATAAATAGAGAGGGGGAAAGTTCTGAAACCTATTTGAAAACTTACAAGTTGCACCCCACTTTCAAATGCACCACTTCATCACATCACATCTCATCATCACATATCACAACCATGGAACCACCACAACAAACAAACAATACAATGAAGGCATGGAATGAAATGGATGCATGCATCCAAGGGAAACAAGACATGCACATGAAATGCCACATGAAATATACTCTCATATCAATGACATGATGGACCCACACATGACAAGGTTCCAAATATGGCAAGTTACACTCTGGGGTATTACACCTAAGCTGTCATTTCTTAAAGTTTGGGGTTGCGATGCTTACGTCAAAAGATTTCAGCCTCATAAGCTCGAACCCAAATCAGATAAATGTGTCTTCATAGGATACCCAAAGGGTACAGTTGGGTACACCTTCTATCTCAGACCCGAGTGCAAAGTTTTTGTCGCTAAAAATAGGTCCTTTCTCGAGAAAGAGTTCCTCTCGAAAGAATTGAGTGGGAGAAAGATAGAACTTGATGAGATTGTTGAACTGTCACTTCAACCAGAAAGTAACACAATGCAAGAAGATGTTCCTATGGCGCCTACATCAGTTGAAGAGGAAGTTGATGATGGTGATCATCAAACTTGAGATCAAGTTACTATAGAACCTCGTAGGTGGACTAGGACACATAGTGCTCCTGAGTGGTATGGTAATCCTGTCTTAGAGGTCATATTAACGATGAACCTATGAGCTATGAAGAAGGGACGCTGGGACTGGATTCCAAAAAAATTGTTTAGAGGCCATGAAATCCGAGATTGGGTCCATGTATAAAAACAAAGTGTGGACTTTGGAAGTATTACGTGAAGGTTGAAAGGCTATTCAGAACAAATGGATCTTTAATAGGAAGACAAACGCGGATGGTAATGTCACCGTTTATAAAGCTCGACTTGTGGCAAAGGGGGTTTCACAAGTTCCAGGAGTTGTCTACGATGAGACTTTCTCACCTGTAGCGATGCTTAAGTCCGTCAGAACCATGTTGGCCATAGCTGCATTTTTTGATTATGAAATCTCGCAGGTGGATGTCAAAACAGCATTCTTTAACGGTTTCCTTTAGGAAGAGTTGTATATGATGCAACTGGAAGGTTTTGTCGATCAAGAGAATGCTGGCAAAGTATGCAAGCTCCGACGATCCATTTATGAGCTAGTGCAGCCATCTCAGAGTTGGAATCTATGCTTTGATGAGATGATCAAAGCGTTTGGGTTTATACAAGTTTATGGAGAAACTTGTACTTACAAGAAAGTGAGTGGGAGCTCAATAGCGTTTCTAATATTATATGTGGATGACGTATTGTTAATTGCAAACAATATAGAATTTTTATAAAGCGTGAAGATATATTTGAACAAGAGTTTTTCAATGAAATACCTCGGAGAAGTTGCTTACATATTAGGCATCAAGATCTACAGAGATAGATCGAGACACTTAATAGGAGTTTCACAAAGCACATACCTTGACAAGGTTTTGAAGAAGTTTAAAATGGATCAGTCCAAGAAGGGGTTCTTGCCTGTCGTGCAAGGTGTGAAGTTGAGTAAGACTCAATGCCTAGCGACTACAGAGGATAGCGAAAAGATGAGTGGCATCCCCTATGCTTCAACCATATGCTCTATAATGTATGTGATGTTGTGCGCAAGACCAGATGTCAGCCTTGCCATAAGTATGGATGGAAGGTTTCAAAGTGATACAGGAGTGGAACACTCGACAGCGGTCAAGAATATCCTTAAGTACCTGAAAAGGACTAAGGAAATGTTTCTCGTTTATGAAGGTGATCAAGAGCTCGTCGTAAAGGGTTACGTCGATGCTAGTTTTGACACTGATCCGGATGACTCTAAGTCTCAATCCGGATACATATTTATTCTAAATGGTGATGATATAGATATAGTTGAGTTATAGTGTTGGTGACTGAAGGTTTTTTGGACTCCCGACGAGATCCCGTACATCACGAGGAGTTCCGGAATGGTCCGGAGGTAAATATTTATATATAAGAAAGTGGTATTCGGGTTTCGGAAAAGTTTTGGGTTTTTCTCGTATCGTACCAGGAGTGCCGAAAGGGTTCCAGGGGTCCACCGAGGGTGTCCACCTACCACGGGAGCCCACATGGGCTTAAGAGTGAGACACACCAGCCCTGATGGCGTGTGTTGAGGATATTACCTGTTAATGACCCGCCCTAGTTGGGCCGGGTTACCAATGAGGCGATTCACCCAAACAATTATTTGGGCCTTGTCCTGGCCGGATCAAGGTCGTAGGACAGTTTATGATTTCTGGAAGGTCTCCAAGCTTTGAAAGATGGCGACTTAGAGACCACAGGGGTCACGATTTGTAGGAAGGAAAGTACTCTTGTAAACCCTAGGGGTTCGACCTGTATATAAAGGCGAGTCCCAGGGGAGGAGGGGGCAGGTTAGAAATCATCGAGTGCTAGGTTCGGCGAGTTACGCCCTCCTTGTAATCGAAACCACATCAATACAAACCAAAGCAGGACGTAGGCTTTTACCTCCTCACGAGGGGCCGAACCTGGGTAAATCGCCGTGTCTCTCCCGCTTAACCCCTTTGAGTCGCCACCAAGGTGCGATGGCTCCAGTCCTAAGTCCTTTCACGAGGACATCTGCCGTGACAAAACCACGACAGTTGGCGCCCACCGTGGGGCCTACGCACGGTGGAGTTGAGTTCTCAAAGGGAGCCCTACCAGGGTTTGGGAGTTACGCAACGGGCTCATGACTCGGAGCCTCCGCGGGATAACCTACATCGACAACCAGCGATGGGGACCTGAAGCGGATTCGATTGAATCTGGTTACAGGGTCCCCTTCGGCAAGATCAACATCTTCATCGGCATGATCGGATCATCCGCGCCTGAGCCGGACATCTCCACCGACATCGTCGAGCCGGCCAGGTACGTCCGCCCAGTAATAACGCCAAATTTGACTCGCCCGGTATTTGTGGGGTTCACACACGGATCGGAGGAGCCAGAGCGCTCGGCGACTCAGGAAACTACACCGGTCAACTCTGATGACGAATCATCCATGGGCGACTCAGATTCAATCCGGTCTCTGCATGGGGATTGTCTTGGGGGCTTGTCGCTGGCCATGGACCCCGAAGTCCTTGACCGAACCCGCCGCCAAATCGCCATCTACATGGCAGGGGCGACTCAACCCACACAAAACCCTACTGGAGGCGACGGAACCGGCGAGACGTCCAGGAGCCCGGCCGTAGTCCTGGTGGATTTGGCGGCGGAGATCACAAGGCTGATGGCGACTCCCCTCACACCAGAAAACCAGGAGGAGATAAACACGGAACTGGCGAAACTCAGAGAGGCAGTGGGAAAGGCTCATCGGGATGCCGAGATAGAGTCCGCCAGGATCGAGACTTGGCAAGCTCAAATTACGGCCGAAAGGATGCGTTTAATCACTGACAACTGGCGGCTCGAGAGACAGCAACGCGCATCTGACGCCGTCCATCAGCGGAGGCACCAGGGCCGCCTGCCCCATGATCTCAACCCGACCCGCCTATTCGACACTCCACGAACCCCTGGGGCGGGAGCTGCCCCAGGGGGAGGACCGGGCCGCCCGCCTAACCCGCCGGCTCATCCAGCTGAGGATCGCATTCCCCGATTCCGGACCCCTCAAGGCCACTTTTCCAACCCGGTGGATAACGTGCTTGCCGCAACTCGCCATCTGGAGTCTCTTCCGATTCACGGCAACACCCCTGCCGAGATAGAAGCAAGGAACGCCATCGAGATGTTGAAGACGGCGGTGGTTCAAAACGCCCAGTTCTCACATAGCCTCGAGAGGTTGCATTCCACCCCCCAGGCAAGTTACACCAGGAGCCGGCCAGAGGACCAGCCCGCCGTAAACAGCGGACCGCGACACGTCCCACAGGACAACCCGCTTGAACCGAACCCGCCGGGCCGGGATCTCCCGAACGTCCAAAACACCCCGGCCCCCCTCGTCGGGGGCGGAGGGCGAGTAGGAGTACCATGCTTGGCCCTCGCCCTTCGTAACGAAAGGATGCGCAAAGACTTTAAGGGACCAAGAAAGGTGCCTAATTACACCCCGGACCTTGAGCCGGCATCGTGGAACGAGAGTTATGAAATCGCCATGGACATGCTTGATGTGAACGAGGCGGTTTGCATCACATACTTCACGATGATGCTCGAGGGGTCAGCACGTACTTGGTTGAAAAACTTACCTCCCAACTCCATCCAGACCTGGGCCGAGTTAAAAGAGCGTTTCATCAAAAACTTCCGAGGAACTTGCAAACGTCCGATGACGATCGTCGATATACAACACTGTGTTCAGCGCCCGGATGAGTCGGCTCACCATTGGTCACGGCGGGTTGCAGAAATTATCCATTCGTCAGATGGCATTACGGCGGCTCAGGCTGTGCTGATCCTCAAGCAAAATTGCCATTACGAACCCTTGGTGCAAAAACTGGGGCGACTCAAGCGAAAGGTCCAAGACATGGGAGAGCTGATGGACACCCTCACTAGGTACGCTGAGGCTGATGACACCAAAGATCCTGGTGAAGACGGTAAGGCTAATTCGCCCAAGAAGGGCGAGTCATCCAAGAATCATACCCGGTTCCAGGGATGTAACCGCCACAATCAAGGGACCAATGGCAAGCGAAGACCGCAAGAAGAGCCCTCGGACTTAGTCACCAATACCAACGCCAACAACGGCAAGAAGAAAAACAGGGGGTTTAGCGGGAAGAGGTCGCGTAACTATGAAGAGCTACTCAAAGGCCCTTGCCCGCACCATGCCATGGCAGATGGTCCGGCGACTCACTCCTGGGAAAACTGCTTCGTGATGCGGGAGTTTCGGGCGGAGGCAATAAAGAAAAGTCAAAACGACGACCCGGACCAGCGCCAGGAGCAATTCGCCGCACCCAACCAACGATAGAACCCTTTCGGCGACTTTCCCGAACAGGGGGCTCAGGGAGGCCCACAGCCAGGCGGCGGCCAATACCCGGTGCACCACCAGCGGCGGTATAACCCGCCAGGAGCCTTTCAGCAGCCACCCCCACAGGGGGCTCCGCAAGGTCAGGACGATAATGGGGGCTTCCGCAGCAACCCCAAACAGTTAAGTAATGGGCAGTATCATGTTTTCACCACTAATGCTTGCAGGCGTGATAAGAAGGTGAGTCACCGGGCGTACAGTGTATCTGAACCGGCGCTTCCCAGATACCTCCATTGGTCTGAGCAAACCATAACATGGAGCAGGGAGGATCACCCGCCGAGAGTTGACAACCCAGGCGATCTGGCGTTGGTCATGGCTCCCCAAGTTGGGGGTTACACCCTATCAAAAGTGCTAATGGATGGTGGCAACAGCATCAATATCCTATATTTTGACACTTTCCAAAGGATGAACCTATTGGAAAAAGACCTGATGCCTTCAACCACGGTTTTCCACGGAATCGTCCCAGGCAAGTCGACCTATCCCATAGGCCGGGTCAGGCTCACAGTGGCATTTGGAACTGCGCAAAATTACAGGTCGGAGTCACTGATCTTCGAGGTGGTCAAATTGAAGAGCCCCTACCATGCGCTGTTTGGGCGGCCGGCTTACGCCCGCTTCATGGCTCGCCCGTGCTATGTTTATCTCAAGCTCAAAATGCCTGGTCCCAAAGGACCCATCACGGTTGATGGAGATAGAAGGATTGCAAAGGAATGTGAAGAAGGGGACGCGGCTTATGCGGAAGTCGCCTGTGCTGTGGAAGAGCTCAAACACAATCGGGCCAATGTTGACCCGGCGGACATGTCACCCCTAAAGAAACCGACTACAGATTCTGAGTCGCCCCTCAAGTTCAAGCCAATGGACGACACTAAGACAATCAATTTCGTGCCTGGCGATTCATCCAAGCAGTTCACCATCGGGACGGGTCTGGACCCCAAATAGGAAAGCGCGCTCATCGAATTCATCTGTGAGAATCGGGACATCTTCGCATGGAAACCTTCTGACATGCCTGGTGTGTCGAGAGAATTCGCTGAGCACCATCTTAATGTTGACCCAAAGTGCAAACCCATCCAGCAGTACCTTCGCGGATTTAACGAGGAGCGACGCAAGGCGATTGGGGAAGAGGTTGCCCGTCTTTTAGCCGTCGGGTTCATCGTGGAAGTTTTTCACCCCTAATGGTTGGCTAACCCGGTTTTGGTACTCAAGAAGAATGGTACTTTTCGTATGTGCATTGACTACACAGACCTCAACAGAGCTTGTCCAAAAGATCACTTCGCTCTTCCCCGCATCGACCAGATCATTGACTCGGTGGCGGGATGCGAACGATTGTGCTTTTTGGACGCTTACTCAGGATATCACCAAATCAAGATGGTCGTGGAGGATCAAGAGAAAACAGCCTTTATAACCCCCTTCGGGGCTTTTTGTTATGTGTCCATGCCCTTTGGACTCAAGAGTGCGGGTGCGACTTATCAACGTTGTATCCAGAATTGCCTCCACAACCAAATCGGTCGCAACGTCCATGTCTATGTCGACGATATTGTGATCAAAACCCGCCAGGGGGAGACACTACTGGAGGATCTCAAGGAAACGTTCGATAATCTACGGGTATATCAGATGAAGCTAAATCCCACCAAGTGTGTTTTTGGTGTGCCTGCAGGGAAATTGCTGGGTTTCCTGGTATCAGAGCGCGGCATTGAAGCTAACCCGGACAAGATCGAAGCAGTTACATCCCTTGGAAAGCCGGCGAACGTTAATCAAGTTCAACGACTGGCGGGTCGCATTGCGGCCCTAAGTCGTTTTGTGAGTCGCCTGGGAGAGAAGGCGATCCCTCTTTATCAGTTATTGAGGAAATCCGATCGGTTTGTTTGGACGAATGAGGCAGATGAGGCGCTCGAGGCCCTGAAACGCCAATTGGTTAACCCGCCGGTCCTAGCCGCCCCGACTGAAAAAGAGCCCATGCTTCTGTATATCGCGGCAAATTCCAAAGCGGTAAGTGTGGCAGTGGTCGTTGAGAGAAAGGAGGAAGGGAAGGAATACCCAGTGCAACGCCCGGTATATTTTGTCAGCGAGGTGTTAACTCTTTCCAAACAGCGGTACCCACACTGGCAGAAGTTGGTATATGGGGTGTTTATGGTGAGTCGAAAACTTAAGCATTATTTCCAAGAACACCCTATCACAGTGGTTAGCTCTGCCCCCCTTGGGGACATCATCCAGAATCGGGAGGCAACAGGGCGGATCGCCAAGTGGGCAATAGAACTTGGGCCCCATCACATACAGTATACCCCCCGCACAGCCATCAAGTCCCAGGCCTTAGTTGATTTCGTCAACGACTGGACGGAGTTACAGGCTCCGGAAGACCGGCCTGATCTCACTTACTGGACTATTTATTTTGATGGGTCTAGGCAGCTGGAAGGCTCGGGGGCTGGTGTGGTGTTGGTATCCCCTCAAGGAGATAAATTCTGTTACGTTCTCCGACCCATGTTTCCGTGCACTAACAATGCGGCGGAATACGAAGCTTTGCTTCACGGCTTGCGACTCGCCAAGGAGATGAATCTAACACGAGTCAGATGCTTTGGCGACTCTGATTTGGTGGCACAACAAGTTTCAGGTACCTGGGATTCTCGGGACCCCATGATGGCGGCTTACAGACGAGCTGTGTCTGATGTGGCGGGACATTTTCATGGTTATCAGGTGGACCATATTGATCGGCGCCTCAACGAGGCAGCTGACGCCCTCTCACGACTTGGCTCCCAGAGAAAGCCAGTTCCTCCCAATGTTTTTCTGGATATCTTGCATAAACCATCCATGATTCTACCATCGGAGGAGGAATTGGCAATACCAGATCCTGAGTCTCAGCTCGTGGCGGCTCTCCATGTCACGCCGGATTGCTTACTTCCTTATCTGGCTTATCTCGCTCGGGGCGAGTTACCAGCAGACGAAGTTTTGGCTCGTCAAATCGTTCGGCGCGGCAAATCCATGGTCATCATCAATGGCGAGTTATATAAGCGGAGCGCCTCTGGAGTTTTTCAGCGATGCGTTTCCTCCGAAGAAGGATGCATAATCTTAAATGACATTCATTCCGGAGACTGTGGGCATCATGTCGGGTCACGCTCTTTGGTATCAAAGGCTTTCCGTCATGGTTTCTTTTGGCTGACGGCTCATGCAGATGCGGAAGATATAGTTCTTCGGTGCGAGGGATGCCAGTGTTATGGGCGGCAGGCTCATGTGTCGGCTCAAGAATTAAGAATGATCCCCATCACTTGGCCTTTTGCAGTCTGGGGGCTGGACATGGTCGGCCCCTTTAAAATGTCCTCTAACAAGAAGACCCATCTGCTGGTGGCGATTGATAAGTTCACCAAGTGGGTTGAGGCGGAACCTATTGGAGCTTGCGATGCGGAAACAGCGGTCAAATTCTTGAAAAAGTTGATTTTCCGGTTTGGATACCCGCACAGTATCATTACTGATAATGGTACTAACTTGTCCCAAGGGGCGATGCAGGAGTTTTGTCGTCGAGAACATATTCGGCTTGATGTTTCTGCAGTCGCTCACCCGCAATCTAACGGGCATGCGGAATGGGCGAATCAGGAGGTTTTGCGAGGGATTAAGCCCCGACTCATGGTTCCCCTGGAAAAAACCCCAGGGTGTTGGGTTGAAGAATTACCTTCAGTGTTGTGGAGTATTCGGACCACCCCGAACCGGTCCACGGGTTTCACCCCTTTCTTTCTGGTCTACGGAGCAGAGGTTGTTCTTCCTACTGATATAAGGCATGACTCACCTAGAGTCGCCGCATATGTGGAACAAGACAATGAGCTGGCGCGTCAAGACTCTTTGGACGCCCTAGAGGAGGCACGTGATCTGGCTGCGGCCCGTTCAGCTATCTATCAATAGGATCTACGGCGTTATCACAACCGCCGGGTTAAAAGTCAGACCTTTCAGGAAGGCGACTTGGTTCTTCGGTTGATACAAGATCGTGCAGGCATGCATAAGTTGTCACCACCTTGGGAGGGACCGTTCGTCGTCAGCAAGAATCTCCGCAATGGCTCTTATTATTTGGTGGATCTCCGGCCTAACCGGCCAACCACGGAGGCTGAGTCAATTCGCCCCTGGAATATTGCCCACCTGCGGCCTTATTACACTTGAGCTCTTAAGCTCTACATTTTGTAAGTTTTTCAGTTTCAATATAAAGCAATAAAGTTGCAAATACTCCCTGACTTGGGGGCTTCTTCATTAAAAGAACAATTTTGTCATCCTGCTGCGACCTTATGAGCCGACAAAATCATCATCTTAGGGTGGTGCTTGAGCTTTCTGACTCGCCCCATCCTGTCGCGACCTTATGAGCCGACGAAATCATCAGCATTTTAGGGTGGCGCTTGAGCTTTCTGACTCGCCCCATCCTGTCGCGACCTTATGAGCCGACGAAATCATCTGCATGTTAGGGTGTGTGCTCGAGCTTTCTGACTCGCCTCATCCTGTCGCGACCTTATGAGCCGACGAAACCATCATTTAGGGTGGCGCTTGAGCTTTCTGACTCGCCCCATCCTGTCGCGACCTTATGAGCGGACGAAATCATCTGCATGTTAGGGTGTGTGCTCGAGCTTTCTGACTCGCCTCATCCTGTCGCGACCTTATGAGCCGACGAAACCATCATTTAGGGTGGCGCTTGAGCTTTCTGACTCGCCCCATCCTGTCGCGACCTTATGAGCCGACGAAATCATCAGCATTTTAGGGTGGCACTTGAGCTTTCTGACTCGCCCCATCCTGTCGCGACCTTATGAGCCGACGAAATCATCGGCATGTTAGGGTGTGTGCTCGAGCTTTCTGACTCATCTCATCCTGTCGCGACCTTATGAGCCGACGAAACAATCATTTAGGGTGGCGCTTGAGCTTTCTAACTTACCCCATCCTGTCGCGACCTTATGAGCCGACAAAATCATCTGCATTTTAGGGTGTGTGCTCGAGCTTTCTGACTCGCCTCATCCTGTCGGGACCTTATGAGCCGACGAAATCATCTGCATTTTAGGGTGTGTGCTCGAGCTTTCTGACTCGCCTCATCCTGTCGCGACCTTATGAGCCGACGAAACCTGCATTTTAGGGTGTGTGCTCGAGCTTTCTGACTCGCCTCATCCTGTCGCAACCTTATGAGCCGACGAAACCTGCATTTTAGGGTGTGTGCTCGAGCTTTCTGACTTGCCTCATCCTGTCGCGACCTTATGAGCCGACGAAACCTGCATTTTGGGTGTGTGCTCGACCTTTCTGACTCGCCTCATCCTGTCGCGACCTTATGAGCCGACGAAACCATCATTTTGGGTGTTTGCTCGAGCTTTCTGACTCGCCCCATCCTGTCGCGACCTTATGAGCCGACGAAATTGCTGTTTTTATTCGTGGCATAGCCTCGAGGGTTTTAAACCTTTCTTTCTGGTTCCTCTTGAAAATATTTTTTATCATTTATTTGGTTTCACATATGTTGTTTTCAAAGCCTAAGTCAGGTTGATGATCAGAATTACTTTGTCCATGGCGGATTAAGCATCATAAAGGATTCTCAAATGGCAGGTCAAATATTTCAAATCACCTTATGGGCGATATAAAGATTATTTCGAAGAGTATCACAAAAACAGTATCTACTTATGAAAAAGACCTATTACATGGCTCTGAGGCCAAATCGATGAGGTTCATTCTGTTGGCGCCTTAGGATCATTCTGCTGCGAGCTTTGGCCGACCTCAATTTGCAAGTCGCCCAATACCCAGTTGCACTTAGCCAGAGCTGCGAAGTCATCTTCATTAGTCAGTATTGATGCCAGGTCTGCTTCCAAGTCAAAAGGGTTCTTGGGTCGCCGAGGAGTTAAACTGGTCGTCACAAAGGTTGGCGGGTTGACCTTCTTTTTTTTGCTGTCATAAGCCGTCTGATACTTTGATAAATCAAGACTTGCTGTGAGTTGGGTTGCTGCCAGCCGGGAGTCCTTGACAACATGTTGATAGTCCTCTTCAACGAATTCTGACCCGTCGTCTTTGAGTTGAGGAAAGCCTGCCACTACCTCTTCCGGGTTGATCTCTGGAGCATACGCCAAGCAGCGACTCAAGGCAGTCAGAACACCCTTTCGGGCGGCTGACCGAGTTAGCTCGCCAATCTGAGGGGGAAGTGTTGATAGGCAGCCAAGCACCTTCTTTATGGAAGTTATAGGCTCTTTGGCACCCATCACAGCTTTAACAGTTAAGACACTGCCGGTGTACAGTTGCTCTGTCAGCGTGTAAATCGCCTTTAGCATCAACACGCAATCTTCCTGAAGGTTGGCGGCTCTCGGACCTGAGTAAGGGGTCATGATAATCAGCAATTTACGATAAGAGTTAGTTGTAAAAAAAGGGAGAAAGGACCAAAAGTTTGAGTAAGTTTACCAAAGACGGCTTGCGTCATGTTTGAGATATGACGCTTCAAGCCGGACAATTCTGGTTGCACAGTAGCCAGCCTGGCTTCAGCCTTCTCTGCTCTTTTTATGGCAGCATCTTGGTCAGCTTGAGTTCTTTTCAAATCGGCTTTGAGTTTTTCCAGCTCAGCCAAGACCAATTGATACTTCTCCTCCGACTTAGCTCGGGCATCTTGCTGACCAGATAAGTTTTTCCTTAAATCGCCAAGCGTCGATTCAGTCTGAGCAAGAGTTTCCTGTTGAAAGTACAAAAAAAGCGGCAAGTCTCAGAACTATTGCAATCAATATCCCTCACACTTGGGGGCTAATGTATAACTTTTTCTTTTCAGATGAAATTATACAATATCAAGACCCAGCTCATCTTTTTACTGATGACCCGGCCCTTGGGGGTTACTGGTCGCAAGTTTTTTTCTAAATTTATCAAGACCCGGCTCATCTTTTTACTGATGACCCGGCCCTTGGGAGTTACTGGTCGCAAGTTTTTTCTAAATTTATCAAGACCTGGCTCATCTTTCTATTGATGACCCGGCCCTTGGGGGTTACTGGTCGCATGTTTTTTCTAAATTTATCAAGACCCGGCTCATCTTTTTACTGATGACCCGGCCCTTGGGGGTTAATGGGAGTAATACAATATAACAAAACTTACCTCATGTTTGTCTTTTAACATCCGCAGTAGGCTTTTATCCATCTCATAGCTTGCCTCCAGGCGACTTGCAAAACCAGAGCAGAGTTCCTTGAACTCCAGATTTTCATATTCAGAAAGCTTAGCCTTGGAGAGTCCAGATTAAGGAATGGCTTGAGAGGAGGATGCCACATGCCTTGACAAAACCGTTGCCGCCGGCTTAGAGAAGTCGGTACCAGTAATAACTACAGCATCCGGGTCTTCTGTTGTCATCAATGGACTTGGCGTCTTAGGGGCATTCATTGTTTCCTTCGGCGAGTCAGGAAGATCCATTTGATTTTCAGGCTCGCCTTGGTCCGGGTTGTCCTGGATCGGCACTGATTCTTTGATGGGCTCTGAAGTTGTGACAGGAGTTGATCCGCTGGTTTTCCTTTTCTTGGCTTGTGCCCTAAAAGAAGGGAGAAGCGCATTAAGGAACTGAAAGTTTATTACCCTCAGGATTCAAAGTAAGATTATCAGAAGACTTACCCAGGAACTCGAATCATTGGAGGAAGTGTCGACATCACTGAGTCGCCATATGTAGGAGGAGAGTTCTGCAAGAATTATACATCAACAGTATAGGCGAGTTACAGACGTGATCCAAAGAAACATGAAGAATTATTATTCATAAGTACCTCATTTGGTTTCCTCTTGTTCGTTGCTGGTAAGCCGGACACCACATCACCGGAATGACTTCGGGTCTTCTAATTTGAAGTATGTTGTGCTTTCTTCAGTAGGAAATTTGGGTCCAAACAAGCATTTGGGTGTGAGAAGGGAACTTTCCCACAAATTCGCCTGGCCGGCTTAGGTGGAGAAGGAGATGAATCGGAGGAAACAGAAATTACCTCAACAAACTCCTCCTGGCTTTCGTTGTCTTCATTCTATTTCAAGAGAGGCAGAGATATAAATACAAAGATTAACAGTAGTAGATGGCGAGTGAAAAGAAGATGGATTTTTACCTCCGAAAGTGCATCGCCGACTTGAGACTCATCGACTTTGGATGTCTCAGCCGCAGCAGCTTTGCCCTTGCCCTTGGTTTTCTTTAAGGGCGGCTTAACATTTTTCATGGCTGGCCTTTTGGGTTTCCTGGACCAAAATTTATCGCCTTTCTGAAATAGCATATGTTACAAAAACCATAATACAAGTGAAACATAAGAAGTAAAAACCGAAGGCGGGTTAGATTTGCTCACCTTGGGCGCCGGATTAATTTTGCAGAAAGGCTTGAGGCCGATTTGGCCGCATTTTCCCGCAAGCTCGCCAGTCAGCTTCTTGATGATGGTGACAATATCCTTTTCTGTTAAAGCCGTATGGAAATAACATTGAGGATGATCTAGGGTGCCATCAAATTCGCACATTATCCCGTCACGGCGACTCAGAGGGAGGATGCGTCATTCGACCCAGCAGCGGATTAGGTCAACCCCAGTAAGGCCGTTGTTTGTCAAGGATCTTAACTCGGACAATACTGGGATGAATTCTGATTCCTCCTCCTCGGTTAGTTTGTCTGGAAGCTTGAAGTTTGTTGGAAGGCGATCTTTCCTGTAGCCCAAAAGCTTGTTTTCGCCTGCAGGAGAGGTCTCTTGACAGTAGAACCAAGACTCGCCCCAACCTTTGGGATGGCTGGGCATGGCGAGTGAGGGAAACGGGCTATCCCTGCGGCGCTGGACATTGACACCGCCGAGTTCCAGGCTGGGGCCATTGTGAAATTCCGTTTGGCGATTCAGATGGAAAAAGTGCCAGAATAAGGGGACAGAGGGTTCAATTCGCAGATAAGCCTCACAGAACACTTGGAATTGGCATAAGTTACTTATGGAGTTAGGTCCCAGATCCTGGAGGCGGACGTTCATGAAAGCCATGGCGTCTCTAAGAAACTTCGATCCGGGCGGCTTAAAACCTCGCTCCAGGTGCTCAACGAAAACGACTATCTCTCCTTCTTTGGGGTTGGGGAGATCTTCTCCGAATCTGGTACGCCAGCCGATAACATTCTGAGGGTCCAAGTTGCCCGTTTTCACGTAGTCTGCTAGTATGGTGTCATTGACTTTGGTAGGAAGCCAGTCACTTTTGAAGACGGCGCCCATGCTACAAGGAAGTAAAATATGAATTTACACGCCTCGAACATCTACTGTAAGGGGTGAAATAAGTTCATTTAACTCGCCAAGTAATTTGTCCACGGACTGAGGGAAAAGCTTGACCCGCCATATCAAGAGCCGAGTTGGGTTGCTATGGGACTTACGAAGTTTGGCTATTCACGAGAGCTACGTTCTAAAGATGATGGAAACGTTCGTTCAAAACATCAAAGTGTGAAGGCTACAAACAGCTTTTTGCAAACAGTAGGTAAATTATGGATCTACTGGACAGATGAAAAAACATGAGAAAGGTGGCTAGGTGCAGCAATTTATTACCAGGGCAAGGTGACGCCCTTCGCTTGATGAAACACTATTCTAAGTTTACGAGTAAGAGCGGATAAATGAAGGTATTCAAAGCATTGGCTATCTCGTCGACATTTGTGCTAATCAGTTTAGGGTAGGCAACACATGCTCGCGAAGAACATCAAGAACATGGCAGTGACTGGAGCTTCAAGCGGAGATTGGATCTGTTCCTAAATGGGCGGAGGCCTAACCTAATGCTTTCGGTCGAAAGAGGCCGACGGTGACGGAGGTTGTTGGAGAAGCACGGAGGTCCCGTCGAGCGAAGAGATCTTCGACGGCGGCGGAGTTCGTGGCGAGCGACGAGATGGTCGATGACGATGTGGTGGTCAACGGCGGCGGACGGATCGGCCGCAGTGCGAAGCTTGACGATGGCGAAGACCTATGGGTGGCGCCGAAGCTTCTCGGACGAAGACGGAAAGTACGGTCGGCGGCGGAGCCCTCGGGAGGCGATGAGATTTTCTCGCTGTGATAATGGGGAGGAGATTGACGAGACTGGTAGGTGGGAAGCACCAGTCCTGTCCCCCCCCCCATCTATTTATCAGGGCGGGCGCTGGAATCGAGGCGCCGTGAGCGGGAACTGCCGGGGAATAAAAAGATTCGCCATAATAGCGTTCCGAAGATTTTGGGATAACGATGCACTAAGATCCGTTGGGATTATGTCAGTCTTCCCGAAAATCGAGGGATAAGAAGATGCCAACAAGAAATGGTTTGGCGACTTAAAGATTTTTCGGTACCAGATGGCGGGTTACGATTTCTGATGTATGGAGAAAAATGAGGAATGAATCGCCTTCAACGGGGCGGAAGTATTGGCGTGAAAAAAGTTCAAGTCAATCTGGGGCCTAATGTTGGGGATATTACCTGTTAATGACCCGCCCTAGTTGGGTCGGGTTACCAATCAGGCGATTCACCCAAACAATTATTTGGGCCTTGTCCTGTCCGGATCAAGGTCGTAGGACGGTTTATGATTTCTGGAAGGTCTCCAAGCTTTGAAAGATGGCAACTTAGAGACCACAGGGGTCACGATTTGTAGGAAGGAAAGTACTCTTGTAAACCCTAGGGGTTCGACCTATATATAAAGGCGAGTCCCAGGGGAGGAGGGGGCGGGTTAGAAATCATCGAGTGCTAGGTTCGGCGAGTTACGCCCTCCTTGTAATCGAAACCACATCAATACAAACCAAAGCAGGACGTAGGCTTTTACCTCCTCACGAGGGGCCGAACCTGGGTAAATTGCCGTGTCTCTCCCGCTTAACCCCTTTGAGTCGCCACCAAGGTGCGATGGCTCCAGTACTAAGTCCTTTCACGAGGACATCTGCCGTGACAAAACCACGACAGCGTGGGCGCCCTACCAAGAGAGGCTCATGCACCCAAGTGGTAGGTGGGGAGGTGCCTTGAGGAGGTGGGACTCCCCCCTTGAGCGCCCACCTCCCTTGTGGGACGTGGACTCCTCTCCACTTGGCCGGCCAGCCCTCCCTTGGAGGAGGGGCCAAGGTCGCTCCCTACCTACCCCTTCCTCCTATAAATAGATAGGGAGCGGGAGGCAACCAAGACACCAAGCCATGGCGGCGCCCTCCCTCTCTCTATCGCTAGATCGTTTTTTCCTCCGTCGCGTCATGGCAACGCTTGGCAAAGCCCTGCCGAGATCACACCACCACCACCGTCACCACGCCGTTGTGCTACTGGAGAACTCATCTACCACTTCACCCACGCTCGTTGGATCAAGGTTGTGAAGGCATCACGGAGCTGCACGTGTGCTAAACATGGAGGTGTCGTCCGCTCGGCTCTCTTGATCGGGACATTCATCTTTGGATCGCGGGACGGATCATGATTGGATCTCGAAGATGTTCGACTACATCAATTACGTTTCTTAATGCTTATGCTTAGCGATCTTCAAGGGTATGTAGATGCACTCCCCCTCTCGTAGATGTTGATCTACATAGATTAATCTTAGTTAGCGTAGTAAAATTTTGGTTTCCCATGCAACATTCCCCAACAAAAAGCCCATGTGAAAAATCTCACTAGTGGTGGCCATGGTCATTGGTTTTTGATTGCTCTGATCCATCGTAAATGCAAGTCCTTAATGGTGGGATTAGTCATAGCGACGCCGCCGCGCCTGTTTGTCTCTTGCCTTCCTCATGTTCGTCTCTCGCTCTTGCCGCGTGTTCGTCTTGCCCTCTTCTCGCCCTCTCAGCTGCTCCCAGGACCTAGCGTTGCTGCTCTTGGTCAGTTTGATTCAGAGATTCATGTATTTGGCGTCTGCACTTGTCAATTATATCATGCATCCTGCTTAACCAACGAACGACCAACGGACCAAGTAGATTCCTATATCAGTGTTGAATTGATACTTCAGATTTACTTTTGTTTTGGTATAATTAGGTTGTGTAATTTGTGACTATGATCTATGATTCTATATAGATTTCCTATCTTTTTATTTTCTACATGTCCAGTTATCATGATCAATATTGGTGTGTCCACTAGTGTTGTACTAGTGTGTCTTATTTTTTGATGCAAATTACCTTGTATTAGTTTCTAATCGTTTTTTGTTGAAATTCAGCAGATAGTCGCTACGAGGAGAAAAGCGGGGACAAAAACATTAAGATTAATGCTTTTTTAGGCTCGTTGCTTCAAGTCCTTAACCTACTGAAATTGTTAGTGAGGCCGATGTGCAAGTTACAAATCAAAGTTTAGTTAACACTCTGATCAAGATATGCCGGACACGGTAAATGTTGCAGAGCAAGAAGAAGTCATAACAACACCTTATCAGAGAGACCCTCGTAAACGTTCTCAAATTTGGGAGCTCCCACCGGACAACTAAGATTATGCTCGACATTTTTATATATCTAAGGGGCATATCCACCCGAGCTGAAAGAACACTCATTTTATGAAAAGTCTAAACACCATCGCCAATTTTAAAAATAATGGTACACAAATTTCTAGTGGCTTGAGTATTCAACTCACACTAATAGTGCATATTGTTTGTTGTGCTTTCTCTTCTAAAAAACTGTTGGGAGATGTGGGTGTGATACATTCTCAGTCAAGGGTTTTAGAAACTGGAAAAGGTTAATGATGGAAAAGTGTGTGCTTTTCTAACTCATGTTGGGGGTCGTGACTCTCCTCAAAACTATTCAGTTCGGTGCTATGAACATCTCAAAACTAGTATGTCTCATATTAATAAGGTGGTAGAAAAGAAAATGAGAAACTAGGTACTAATGCGAGATTGAGGCTTAAGACTATCATCGATGTCATGAGATAGGCAATTTTTTACATCAACTATAATTTGACATGAATTAATGTTTTGGTATCTAACATGTAGTCGCTTTGTCCCATTAGGTGGCTGATATTCCAAGCTTTTCCTTCTAGAGGTCATGATGAATTTGCGGTGTCTAAGAACCAAGGAAAATTCTTGAAATGGTTATGATTCTTGCTTCATACAATAAGGATGTCGCAACCATTGTTCTGGAAAATGCACCAGGCAATGCAAAGTATACATCCGGAGAAGTTCAGAAAGAGGTTGTTGGCATACTTGCTCGATTAGTGCAAAAAGCAATTAAAGAAGAAATAGGTAATGCCAGGTTGTCTTTAATGGTTGACGAAGCTCGGGGTGAATGAAAAGAACAAATGGCAGTTGTTCTTCGGTTTTCCCACAAAGAAGAAGAAATAATTTAGTGTTTCCTTGATCTAGTTCATGTTAATGACATTGCTGCCTTAACTTTGAAAAAAGCAATTTGTGCGGTACTGTCAGATAATAACTTAAAGCGTACATGACATGACGGGCCAAACATATGACGGTGCGGGCAATATGAGAAGGGAATGGAGTGGATTGAAGGCTCTTATTCTGCGTGAGTGTCCATATGCCTACTAAATTCATTGTATGGCTCTTCAGTCACAATTGGCGCTTGTTGATGCATCGCGAGAGGTACATGAGGTGCATAACTTCTTTTAGGATGCAAATTTTGTAATAAATGTTGTTAGTGCTTCTACAAAGCGCAACGATGAGCTACTAGTGAACCAAGCGGAGGAAATTGCCCGTGGAAATGAGTTGGGAGAGCTTGATACACGCAGAGGGCAAAACCAAATAGGAACCTTACAGAGACCAGGAGACACAAGATGGATTTCACATTATAAGTCTATACAGAGCTTAAATAAGATGTTTGCTGCAACAGTTGCCGTCTTAAGATGTATAGCAACTGATCGTTCGGTCTCAAAATATTATCGTGGATATGCCGTTGGATCCCTTAAAATTGTCATATCATTTGATTTTGTGTTCATCTACATCTGGTGGAAAAGATTATGAAGATCACTCATGTGTTGTGTCAGAAACTTTAATACAAATCTTTGGATATTATAAATGCCTTGGATTCTGTTTCTAACACAAAGGTCCTATTTGGTGAGCTAAGGGAACATGATTGGAACTCTCTTTTACACGAGGTCAAATGTGATTGATATCCTAGATTTGGATCGCAAGTATGTTGTTCTACTTTCTAAATTACTTAACTTATATTAAGTTATATCGTTGTTTCTTTTTATCTTGAGAATTGATCTGACATTTTAATGAAATTAATAGGTACGTTGATGTTACTAAATGTCAAAATAAGCATGACAACACGACAACGCTCCACCACTACAAAGTCGATGTTTTCAGTGTTGCAATTCATTAACAACTGAGTGAACTGAACGACCGATTCAGTACCCAAGCAACTGAGCTCCTTACTCACTGTTCATCATTCGATCCAAGGTATGAATCTTTTGATATCCCAAAGATAAGCACCCTCACAGAAAAGTTCTATCCCACTGATTTTTCAAGTCAAGAATTAGCTCGGTTGGAAAGTCGGCTACCTCATTTTCAGCTAGATGTATGCAACCATCTAGAATTGATGACCTTGCCATCTATTGCTAGTTTAACAAAAGGACTAGTTAAAACAGGTAAACTTCTTCATATCCAATGGTTGACAGGTTGTTGTGACTAGTTATCACTCTCCCAGTCGCAACGGCAACTACAAAGCGGGCTTTTTCGGCTATGAAGATTGTCAAGACACATCTTCGAAGTAAAATGGGAGACGATTAGCTTCGCCATTGCATGATAATTTACATAGAAAAAATAGCAGCTAAGATATCTTTGGATGAAATTATTAATATTTTTTATCTTATCCGCAATCGTAGAGGCCACTTTAAATTAGTAGAAATGCAATAATATTTTTATGTCACTTCAACAAAACCTTGTTCGACATGATTATTTGTGTATTGGATATTTTTTTCTTCACTTGGCTTGGCTTGCCCCCCCCCCAATATCCAAATCTTGGCTCCGCCACTGCAATCACACATGACTTACGGTCTACAAGTGTGTGTGTGACCACCCTATCACAAATGTTTTCACATTAAAAGTATGTGTGATGGACAGTCCTATGTCAAACAGTTTCTTCTAGGCACCGTGTGTGATGTATTGAATAATGCAATCGATAGAAATATAACTATCATATGTGATAGCTACCCCTATCAAAGATCATGTTATGTAGAATAATGTGTGTGGTGTACAATACGAATGGAAACGTGTCTTTGGGATTTTTCATGTGGGATGCTAAACACATGCCACACAACTTCAACAATACGTCTGTTTGTGATGGCTCTGCCAATCACACACGATCTCTTTGTGCCCCGCATGTGTGACCGGATGAAGGCATCGTCGATGATTTATCTGTATCGTGTGGGATACCCCCCCTATCGCTCACACATGCAAAGTGGTGGTTTAAAATTACATTGCAAAAAGGTTAGAAATTGTTTGTATAGAACGCGGGTGCACTAGTGGATGTGCGTGTGTTGCCAAACATTTGGCACAGTGTAATCGTGTGCAAATCCTCTAATGTTCACACACGTTACACAAGGAAAAATCGTTTGCGAAATAAGACGCACCATAGCCAATTATCCATAAATTAGCTTGTCGAGTGTTGTCGTTGTTCCCAAACAATTTGTTCGTACTCAATGTGTGTAATTTGTCGGCAAATAGCAGATGATTATCTTTTTACGAATGTGTGCGATGAATTGTGTGTCACAGTCGAGTTGTTGAAATGTACATTGTTAGAGTTCATGGCTCATGCCTTTTCGTCAAGAACCATCTGCAATGTTATGGTATTAGATTTTATATAATTTAGTTAATGCAATAGCTAGTACACTAGAAACTTCATTCCAATTTAAGTGCAGGCACTGATCATTATATCAACAAACATACAACATATATATGTTCAAAAATTATAAGCATCAAACTAATTGATAGGATTAAAATACAACAGCTAGCTAGAACCAATTTAGCATTAAAGACTTGGCAACATTGACTTTAAAGACGATGATGAGGTAGGGGAATAATATTTGAATCGTTCTCATTGTTGAAGAACCAAGAACGGATGTATTGCGAATATTATCTTTGGTGGCCAAACTCCATGGAACTCGGTTTTGCAAATTTTGAATTTTGTCAAATTACATATTTGTTTACATTTCAAAAAATTCTGAAAAAACAAAGATATACATGAACGCATTACATAAATGTGTGTAAATTTTTAGGGAAAAATACGATGAAATGACGGTTATGCAAAAAAGACAAATCTAGGGCTCTTTAACACATGATACTATTCATCCTCTAAGATCATGATTTTGTTTTTTTATACAGATCGTATTTCAACGTTTCTCATTCTGGAATTATGCACACGTACACATAACAACCTTGTTTACCTGCACAATTTTTTCAGATTTTTTTAAAACTGAAAAGTTTGAATTTTGTTTTTTTAAAGGCCTTCATGGAGGCTGAGAGTCAAACGTCTGTTCTTTATTGTGAATAGTATGCCTTCCTTCATGTGGAACGCTTCGACAACCTTAGTCAACCCCTTGTGATGACTACACGTCCATCCTTCATCATCTTGAGGAAGACATCACATTCTTCATCATAGTGGTCTTGGTGGGATACTTTAATTTTATTTGTCTCACGAAGAATCACGTGGTTTGAGAGGTTCCTCGGTGAACTGCTTTGGAAACCATTAACAACAAGAATATTCAGATATTACGGCTTGTAAATAAGTTGTGAATGGAAAATTGTAGTTTTTACCATCCTCAAGTTTACTGTTATCTTGGATAATGCACAAACAGAAAGTTTGATTTTGATCGCTCGCCTATTAATCCTAACAACCTTTTTTAGTTACTTTAGTTGGCCCTCGGTACGGAATATCTATTGCATCATACACTAAAAGTGTTAAACTATTATTTTTAACCCTCCCCCATATATTAATTAACTTAACACATTCGTACAATCATTCATTACAAAAAATTCCACACCGGGTGGAATAGAAATTGAAAGAATCCCATCAGATCTATTATCAAAACTAAACTTAGAAATCTTGTGTGCCACCATATTTGCTCTTCTATTGATCTTGGAGATCTTTATATTTCCAAATAGCTTCGAGACACTTACCGCTTCTTCCTTTAGGCCAACAAGGGATGACCTATCCATACAATCTCTTCCAAGAAGAGAGGCCACGAAGGAACAATCAGTTTCCAGAATCACAACCTTGTCTAGAGTAATACCAATATATAGGCCGGATTGATTTGCTCTAAGTTTCACTTCCTCGACGCTCCTACAAGCTCCACTGTAATCCCAAGAAGATAGGACAACTTGTCCATGATGGTTTCCAACAACAACCCCCATGCTCGCTGAATTAATGACCTCCACAAAACTAGCATCGACATTAATCTTGAAAAACTTCGAGGAGGGAGGCTGCCACGGAATAACCTTCACCGTTATGTTAATGCTTGGCTGAAAATCCACATCGGCTTACCTTTGTAGCACATGTTCACCTCCATTGTAGCATGACAAGATGAGGAAGTTGCCCAGTAATTTTCTACAAAGCTCACAAAGGAAGAGATGGATTCCATTCCCTTACCAAAGATCAAATCATTCCTCAAATGTCAAGCTCTCCAGAACATGAATAAAGTTTGCTCACGCATAGGCGAACTTAGTTGGTCCAAAAGAATAAGCACCCATTCCGGCCCAGAATTTTTCAATTTTTCCTCCTCTCATAAGTTCCACACTTTTCTCAAAGCCATACGGAATGCGCAAACCTTCGGGCAACTCACCAACGCGTGAAAAATGCATTCATCTTCAATACCATTGTTCGAACACGTACCTAGAATAGCTTGATGATGTTTAACCTTGTTTACTTCAACCGCCAAACTATTAGAGGCATCCCTCGAGGCAAAAATCCTATTTTTCTGAGGAACATTAGTATTCCAGGTTAACTTCCATAGCCTTCTCTCCCCATTCATGGCACTGCTAGAGTTACCTGAGTCAATTATTGGTTTCTTGAGATTTTGTACCAGCCTATACGGACTTTTCACCGTGAATAAACCATTTTTCTCATAGTGCCAAGCAATAATATCTCCCTCCCCCAACCTCATAGGCCGCACCTTTTAAAATCTCCTCTGCATCATGATTATAATTTTTTTTCCTAATCAGGTTTTCATCCCAACTCCTAGATCCACTTAAGAATAATTTGGACACCCATTTGATCCTTGTTTTTTTCTTCCTAGCAGATATTTGTAGGCCATAATCCCCAGGGATCCAATTATCCCTCCAAATATTAATATTAGTCCCACCGACCCCTCTCCAAATGATGCCTTCTTTAAGCAGTTCGAGGCCATGCATAATTCCTTGCCAAGTAAGGGATGTAGCTTGAGGGAACACCGTATCAATAAAATTATAAATATGTACCTACGTGCACGAGATTATAAATATTGGAAAGCTAATTGAAAATTGCACAATAATAAATGATATACAATTAGCCACAAAAAGATGAAACTAACCTGAAAGGTAAAGAGCACAACTCCCATTGTGGCCCTACAATACAAAATTAGCAGACTATTAATAATATGTTCATTATATACAATGATTTAGCACAATAGTAGACAAGAAAAGTTCATTTGGAACAAAGCATATACAAAATCAAGATTTTCAAAGGTTGTTCAATTCGACCTGCTTACAAACACACGCCACATATAATAACATTGTGTCAAGGAACTTCTGAAGCAAAGAAAACATATTGTAAATAGAGTCGTCCATCCTATATATTGAGCACATATATTGTGCATGGTTCAAGAATAAAGGTCATATAGTTAAACACGGCAATGCATAAGCAAAAGAGTGTGCGGAAGGAGCGAAAAACAGGGCAACGTCAACATATTAAAACAATGTTCAAACCTTTTATTGAAAATCTGAACACTTTAAAAAAAATTACTAACACAATTTTTTAAAATTTTATGTGCTTATTTTTAAAAATAAATAAGATTTTCAAATTTCATTCACTTTAAAATTTTAACACTTTATGAAAACTGTGAATTTTTTCAAAATTGCGAACTTTGTTTTATAAACATGAACAATATACTGAAAATTTGAACGTTTTTAGAGATGTGAACTAAATTTTGAAATTTCAAACATTTTTTGATAAGCCAACTATATTTGAAATTCAGGAAAAATGACTTTTTTTACTTATGGAATGAAGAAGAAATAAGGCAATATGAAATATGAAAATACCCACAAATAGAGTGACAAGAACAAGAAGTCAATTAGGGGAAAACCCGGTTCAAGAACCTTGAAGGTTCCCAAAGCCGAAAGGAAAACTATACAAAAGAAATAAGCTACGGAGCTAATCGCCAACCCAATACGTAGCTCCTTCACGCATTTCTGTGTGAAGCATCAACATTACGATATAGTTAGTATCGTATAGAGAATTCGCCACTACAGGGGTCACTCCCTACATACGAAAGCGCTCCAACGCCTTCACGTGGTGCACCCCAGCGTTGTTATGTGTCGCATGCTGGACGCTTTCTCCATTGTAGCAATTTTTTCTAGGATTTTTTATTTTTGATTTTATTTGGATTTTCTTTGTTTTAATTTTTTTTCTTGGTTTCTTCGGGTTTTTTGGTTTTTGTGCACGAGGAGCACGGATCACTTCATACTTTTCTGCGTGAATCATAGTAGTGTGTCATCCCCGTGAGGAGCACAACCGTCTAGTTTACATTGGGAGTGTTGTTTAGTTCACATTGAAGCCATAAATTACTACTATTTGAAAGCACAATTTGCCCTAAAAAGGATTGTTGAAACCTATCAATATGAGATATAGTTTTAAAGTACTCGACGAAGGAAACACAACGGTAAAAAAGTTGCATGATTTGAACGCATAGTTCAAGAGATAAATAATTCTGAAAAAAAAAACATATTTATGAAAAAACACAAATAGTCAATATCTGATTCCCACACAAAGATGTGAAAACTCATCAAAACTCTGTGGTTGCGACATTGGTGCACACACAATGTGCACTTGGCATCACCAAAGGAGATGAGATAATGTTTGCAAAGAATACTCCTTCTTTACTTATTTCGGCCATACATAAGCTTTTCCTATTTGAGGTTGTATGCATCGATTTGTCTAGCAAATGGAGACGAAGTCATGTTTACCTAGTTAAGGGGGGAGTTTTTTAATCTCACTTTCTATGAACCTTCTAGAATGTTACATTGTAGTTTGTTTGTTTACCTTATTGCCATTTGTTTTCTCTAAGGTTTCTTTTATTTTTATTTCACTTTTCTGAATTTCCTGCTTTGTTTTGTTATAAATAAATATGTTCACTTTTTTTGTAAATGTACAATTTTTTAGAATAACTGTAGAATTTGAGAATATTCTAAATTTGTGAACATTTTTCTAAAATATGAGCATTTATGGTACTCGGGATCTTTTTCGAAATTTTGAGATCATTTTTGTATTTGAGAACATTTATAATGATAGTTTTTGGAAATTTTAATATAATTTCATATTAATTAATAACTTTTAAATTTGATAGCTAAAAAATAGAGTATTTTTTGAAAAAATGTGAACTATTCTAGAGTTTTTTATTATTTTACTATACTTTAAAAACGCTGCACATACGAGGAGCACTAATGGGTCTGCCTAATAGGGGATACCCTGTGCATAAACTCTACTATTTGACACAATGCATAAGCGTCAAATAGGAGGCACCCTATACGGGAGCTTCTATTTGCCGCGTTTTGCGGCAAATAGATGTGCCATCTCCATGGTGCATCCAACTGGGCCGGCCTATAAAAAATCACAAAAATGTTGATCAGGCATGCTGGGAACCGAACCGGGGTCATCAAGTCAAGTTCGTTTGCCGCTAGCCACTACAATTCAAGAATTCTCGCAGCAGAAATACATCGCAAGGGCTAATATAGCAGTAGCATTCGTAACACTACTTGAAACATTCTTTAAAATTTGACTAATTTTCTGGACTTACGACCAATTTTTGGCAAATACAAACAATTTTACGAAAATGGCGAACATATTTTCAAATTTCTGAACTTTTTCGTAAACATGAACATTTTCGAATTTGTGAAGAAAAGTTCAAAATGGGAACAATTTTTAAAATCACGAACATATTTAAATTTTTCAGAACATATTTCGAAATGGAGAAAAAACTCCCAAACAAATTTAAAGATTTGTTTGATAAGCAAAAAAAACTATAATATGGGGACATTTTTGGAAAATCTACGAAAAATAGAAAACATGTATTTTTTTCTAAACCGGACATTTTACAAATTTGTCACACCCCAAAAAAATTGATAATATTTTTATAAAATAAAATATTGCGTAGAACAAAAAATTTGAGAAATAATTTGCTTCATAACTCTTCTCTAAGCCTCTTTACAAAAACTTTTCCTTTCAAGTGGCATTTTAAAGATCATTTAGTGCTTGAGCCCTTAGATGAGACCATTTTTATTTTTTTATTTAGTTGAATGTGATATTATTTTGGCCATGTCTGTTTTAAAATCTGAATTACTGGGTTTTCAATTGATTTTTGAAACACTCCTCTTCCTTTTATAAAATCTTTTCCCTAAATAAATATTTTTGAAAATTAATGTTGGACCCTGAGTGCTTGCATCAAGACATTTATTTTCTTCTGGAAATTTCATGTGAGATTTTATTTTAATATTTGGTCAAGGTTTCTTTTATTCAAAAATGACTTATATTTTCTTAAAGGGCATGTTTTGCACTACAACCCTTATATAAGTTTTTCGAAAATATCTATAAAAACTTGAAGATGACCTATGATGTCCCTCGATCATATTTTTACAAAAAACTAGACAAGTGTTCTGAAAACTTTAAGCACATTAACTTCTTTTCTATTATGGCCCTAATTGGAGCTTGTACTACAACCCCTGCATATAATCTTTCAAAAAATTTATAAAAATTTGTGGATATCAAGTGATGCATGAGATCCACTTTTATGCAAAAATCCCACTATGTGCTTTGGAAAATTTAGCAAAACAACCATTTTTCTGTTCTGGTCCAGTCTGGTACTTTGTACGACAACCATGTTTTTCCTTGCTTTATTTGCTTTGATATTTTTCATGCTTGTACGGTACCGTACCAAAACCTTAACTCCAGATGTTGAGCCCCATTGGATGATTTTAAGTGCATGTGATATTAACCTCAACTTTCTGGCCAGAAATGTCTTTCTCAAGCTATTGCACTAACAAGTTTTGACATTTTGCCAATATAGCTTAACCAACAGGACTAACACCTAGAGAGACCTCACACTGGTAATTTTGGTGGCCAGAAGAGCTACCTAGGTGCCCTTGGCATTTTGTCAAGCACATATGGAGCATGTCCAGATTTGACAAGGCTTGGAACTTGCAATGTGGAGTTGCCTCCCCAGCCAAACCTTCATGTCCAGCAGCCCTCCCCTTGCCCCTAGCCTAACCCTGGATATCCTAGCAGCCCTTGAGTCCCTTTGTTGGTGCCTGGCATTTCTTCGAGCAGGTACCGTGCATTGCCCCTAGCCCTTTTGGTCTGCTGCACAGCCGCGTCTACCTCCTCCCGACCGTTGGTCGCCACCCCTGTGCGCGAGAAGTGCCGGGGCAGCGCGACGGTCGTGGCATCTTCCGGCCTGTGAAGTAGTTGGCGCCGCCCGAGTCCCTCCCGAGTGCTACCCGTCTGTGGACCCTCCCCCTGCGTCGTGTGCTTGCTGCCCTGCTGCCCCTGCTGAGCCCGTGCTTTGCCCTGCTGCTCCACTACTGCTGACAGAAGCTGTCGTCGTCGAGCCTATCCAAAGCGTCGGTAGGCTTCGAACAGCCTATAAGAGGAAGCCCCGAGATCTCTGAGCATCTCATCAGCCTCCCGGAGCCCGCAGCCATCTCCCCCGCCCTTCAAATCGGTCGGAGCCCCTCGCCTTGCTTCTCTCTGGCCGCAACGCCGCAGGCCGTCTCCAGCTAGATTTCGGCAGCCCCAAGCCCCTCTATTCTTCCCATGGCCTTATCTAGCCCCCTAAACCCACCAGGAACCATTCCCGTGCCCAAATCTATCCATGGCAGACCGTGGTGGAGATGCTAGTACGCCGGAGCTCTTCGTCTGCCATTGTTGGAGCACTGCCCAGCCTCGAGCTCCGTTGCACTCCTAGCCTCCAAAAATGGGTGCGGCATCTTCCCCCGAGCACGTGCATAGCGGGATCACGTCATGAGGTGCCCTGTGCCGCCGGTGAGCCTCGCCGGAGCTCGCCTCTGCTATCTGTCAGGCTCGCGCGGGAGGAGGTAGAAGGACCCGACACACGGGCCCCGTGTGTCGGTGAACCAGCCGCAACCCCCAAGTGGCGCAGCCCCCTCGTGCATTTCTCCTATAGGTAAGGCTTATTCTTACGTGTCCGTTTTCAGTTAATACATTTCCTCTACGGGGAAAGCGTATTAATACCGAAGCATTTTCTTTTATATTAGAGTTTTAAAAACAGATTTAAGCATAAACTTAAAATGGTTCTAACTTTATATTTATAACTCCAAATGAACTGATTCTTTTTCCTACCACTTTCTAATTACCTCTAGTTTATTTACATATTTATTTCAAAAATATTCAAACAACTTTTGTGTGTGTGTTTTATGTTTGTGTGATAATTTACATATTTTCAAAATAGGATTTTGAAGAGAGGAGACATACTCCAAGATGTTGGGGTACATCTCACCCTCCTCGGACTCCAAAGGAAAGCATCTTGAATCCATATTTGCATATAAAGTTGTGTGATGTTTGTGGTGGTGCACATATTGCGTGATTTTAGATTATGTTAATAAAAATCTCGCATGAAATAATACCTTGCATAAGAGCATGTGATGGATATTGTTGTTGCTAAGTTTATGGAAGGCAAGTGGTGAGTGGTTACTGCCTCATACTTCCTATGCTACATTGGTCGAGACAACCTTGGAGTAAGGTGTGTCTGGTGGAAATGAGACCATGGGCTGACACCTCGTTGGACGAGAGCGGTCACTGAAAGCATGTCGGGGTGTGATGGTAGTAACCCTGAGATAACCTCTTCAGCAAGATTGTGTGGAACTAACCCTTGCAGGAAAAATATTAAACCTCCTAAGTCGACCGTATATCGAGTCTTGTCTATGTGTCACCTTACTTTAAGTGCTGCCGCAGGTCTTTCCAGAAGGAAATACGGTCTAGTAAGTCGTAAATCTATTATCAAGTACACGCCAAGTAGAGAGGCCGGGATGAAGGTATCCATAGTCCTGGACTAAATCCAGTCATTCGGTCAGGGGGCATGGGTGTTTCAGGTCTGGGACCGAGAGGGAATGGCCATTCCCTAATTGCGCGCGGTATAAATTTGATCCCATGCTAGTCAAGGTCGGAGCCTCCCCGTCTTATGGTTTTCCCTGGCAGCGTAGTCCGGGTGAAGCCGGACTTCGGGGGGTAAAAATATGTATGTACTGGTTCTGAGAGTTACTTCTAAAATACCGTACGCGGGATTTGTCCGAGTGACTATTGAAACCCGTGGGTTGTGGGTAAAGAGTACACCCTGTGCAGAGTCAAAACTATTTGAGTAGCCGTGTCCACGGTCAAGGACGACTGATTGACTAGTCAAGTGTCGGTCTGAGTGTCGGTCTTCGGAGGAAGTTAAGGAAATCATGAGGCTAATCAGGGAATGTGGCGCATGATCATACTATTATTATTATTACTGTGGACTAACCCCTTTGATTATGATTGTTGGGTATCCTCGAAACGGTTCTACCTCCTGGATATTCAATATTTATTATTGTTTCTTATAAGCCATTTCTGTGGTGTCGCTTAGACGTCCGAGGGTGGCATGCTCGTATTATTTCCTGTATGTCCTTCCTGTGGTGTCGCTTAGACGCCTGACTGTGACAATGGTTATTGCTTGCATGCAAGCCTTTTAAGTGGTGTCGCTCCGACGTCCGACTGCGGCACGCATAGCATTACTTATTCGTTATTACCTTCCTTACTTGTTTATACAACATTGATGAAAAAATAGCATATCTGCATGAATGCATTCGTGAATTAAACTCTAATGGCATGATATAATTGTTAGCGGAATTTGCATGCATCTCACGTGCTTTAACTTAGTTGTTTTCTAGATGTTTGTGACTACATTCAAAATATTCACTAGCTTGTCCCTGGCTATTGTCCTGGCCAGATTGCGTTCGGAGGGGAGCACGATGCCGTCAACCCTGGAACCTATGAGTCCACGATAGCAACCTTCACAGATAGAAATTTATTCACGTCAACTCTTCGTGTGGGGATGGAGTCCCATGGACACTGGAGATTCCTCGAGTCGCTTCCGTCGTCAACCTCAGACTTTTGTCCAACCCAGTAGGCCTTTATGGTATTGTAACCCAGATTTTGCATTTTTGTTTGGACATTATGTATCAAGTGAGTGTCTACCAGCTAACAGTAGTCCTCGGGCTGGTGAACACAAAAACATGTTTTTTGGAAATTATTTTCTAAAAAATCGGTCATCACAAAATTAAAAAAATGAGACACGAACATTTTTCAAAACAGGAACATTTTACAAATTCAAAAACAATTTTTGGATACGCGAACAATTTCGCCAGAATGATTTTCAAATTCGAAAACAATTTCTGGATACGCAAACATTTTTTTAAATGGTAACATTTTTTGAAACTCCCGGACAAAACTTGAAAACATGAACAATTTCCGAATCTATGAACATTTTTTGAAATAGAAAAAACAATATTAAACACGCAAGAAATATTTTGAAAATAGGAAAAATAATAATTTGTGAACAAAAATTGAAAACAGGAAGAAAAAAATGTAACCAAGTTTTTGTATTTGCGAACATTTTCTGAATGGGGACTTTTTTTGAAAATCTGAGAAATTTTTGAATCTTTGAACAATATTGCTAAAGAAACAAATTTATGGAGTCTTTGAAAATACAAACAGTTTTAAATTTGTGAACAAAAATTGAAAACGGGAACTTTTTTGTAAAGTGCGACTATTTTTTTGCACTTGTGAACAAGTGTTGAATGGGAATATTTTTTTGGAAATCTGAACATTCTCTCAGTCTACAAAGAATATTTGAAAAAGCAAACGAATTTATGAAAATGGGAACATATTTTCAAAATATGAACATTTTTAGAAATTCTTGAACAGTTATTGAAACACGAACAAATTTTGAAATGCAAATAATTCAAGGAAAAATAAGAATAAAGGGAAAAAGGAACAGAAAAGAAAAGGAAAAATAAAGTTCACACAATTTTAAAAAAAATTAAAAAAAAAAGATCAACCGTTTTTAAAAACAGTTCACTGATTTTTAAAAAAGTTCACGAATATTAAATTATGTTCTCGTATTTTTTTTGAAAAAATTATAAATTTTAAGAAAAATCAACTTTCAAAGAATTTACCAATTTTCAAAGAAGTTCATCGAATTGGAAAAAAGTTCACGAATTAAACACTGATCTGATCTCTAAATGGGCCGGCCCATGCGGAGTGCTGCAGGCGCCGGTTAGCAAAATATTGCCTTTAACCGGCGCCTCTGTCGTTAAATAGGGTTTCCCAACCTCTAGACTGTACAGACAAAACATGTTTCGCTAGTACTTGGGCTGGCCATTACGTCGATCTTTCGCTTTCCCTGTGCGAAGCGTAGACGTTACGATGCAGTGAGCGGCGTATACGATTTTCCACCCTATACATCGCCTATAGCAATGTTGCGGCATTACCTGGGGCGCAGCTAATGCATCTGCCACGAGCCAGCCTGCGCACTTGCATATTCTTTTCATTTTTTCGCATTTCTCTGTTTTTCATAATTTTATGAAATATATAACTGGAAAAAGTATTTACCTCAAATACGTATAAAAAAACTTTATATTTATTCTAAAATTTAGTCATCATGTATTCAAGAAAAAAAATATCCATCACGTGTTCAAAAAAGTCTTTATCATGTGTTTAGAAAATATTCATGTCATTCAGAAAGTGGTCACAGATTTTTAGAAATAAATTATTATATTTTACTTCTGTATATTTTAAAAATTAACACTTTCTATAAACATTTCATGACATGAAATGCGTGCTTACATATTTATATCAGAAAATAAAGCTTTTCTAAAAATGTTCAGAAAGCAAAGGATAATAAATAAATAAATAATTAATTTATAAAAAGCAAAACATAGAAAAAATTAGCAATTATATTGAAAAGAAGAAAAAAATTGAAAACAAATATGATAAAAAAAGAGATTTTGTTTGGAAAAGTGGCTACACATATGGCTGGAATGAGCGTGTAAGAAAACAAGATAAAATAGCATACACTACAGTCCTTTTTGGAATCGCTCTACTTCATCTAGATCAGCTTCACTTTGTAAAATCCATGAAGCGGTTTCATCCACGAGTTGTAGCTTCATCATAGAGAAATTTAATTTGTTTGGTTTGCAGCTAGCTCTATCTTCAAGGATGGTAATTTTTGTTGGAAAGGTTTATTGAGGCTGTGTGGCACGGGAATAAAGCAAATGGGGTAACCACTTGTTGTTTTTTTCAACTTCATGAGGGTTTGTCGAACTAGAGTTTTTGGAGCATCCCATTAAAAGATTCACGAAAAAACAGGTAGTTATACTGCAAATTATTGTTTTCACTCGAGCATGACATAATGGAACTAATTGGGTTGGCTTCGTTTTAGGGGGAGCTGAATTCTGGGAACGAAGCAGTCCCAAATAGTCCCGACATGCGGGAGAGTGTGCTCGTTAGAAGGAAAACCATGCGCATGGGTGCCTCATGATTAGTGAGCAATAACTACTCTTACATATAGCTATTGTGTTGATCTAGGTGAAGTAGAGGAGGCCTTTGCTATATTATACTTTTCATGTTACTTTTGTGGGAGAAAGGATTTCCCTATTTATTGTATTTCAACGAACCTCAAAATTAATGAGTAGTAGTCCCTCCCTGCAGCTAACGTCTCATTTTCGATGGCCTTAGAGCCATGTAGGCACAAGGGCGGCTAGATCAAAACTCACTCGTCAACATGTTACCTCACGCGGTCGTTGCCTCCCCCTCCCCCCTAAAAAGATTTCATGGTTCCTTTGCCTTCGGTCGAGGCCGTGTCGACCCGCCTCGCCTTTGGTGGCCTTGGGGCCATGGGGCGTGGTGGATCCCAGCCCTTGCCGGTGGAAGGGCTCTGTTTTTTGGTGTTCTTTGAGTTTTGTTAGAATTTGTCTCATGTTCAGAAATGTGGGACCATGACGAATCCATGGAGATGGAATAAAGTTCTTTCCGTCTAGTCCCCGTTTCAATGGTGTGTCTAGCATCGTCGGTGTGCGTGTAGAGGTGTGTCTCTCGTTGATATGTCTTTGGCGGAACTTTTTGGATCTGGTGGTTGTTCTTCTACGTTCGTGTGTCGTCGGATCTGATCTGTCTGATCTATTCTACTCTTGATTTTTATGGTGCGCTGGTCTTATGGGCCTTAGCACAACGACTTTCTGAAAGACTACTATACCAAGTGTTGTCCGGCTTGGGCAAAGAAGGGACAATGACAGCGGTGCGCCTTTGACTCGCTTGAGTGTTTGTAGTCGTTGCTAGATGGTCTATGGATATGGATAATTTTTTTTATTTTTTATGCTTATTGTACTATAATGATTGAAAAATCATTTCTCCTAAGTTTTCCTTTTAAAAAAAGAGCCATGTAGGCGGAGTGCATTTCGACTTTGGCGAGTGGGAGGGGTTCTCCTATATTGAATTCATGTTTAGCTAACTTATTTAACAGTATGAGCTGATGGAAAGAGACCGACGGTAAATTTTAATACTCTTCCCCGTGAATTATTTAGCGCTTAGACGTGTGATCAATGTAGGCCGCATAATCCCCTTTTTACATTGTGTTCACACGGTCCTCGATTCAAGGTCTCTAGGCTTAGATAGCATGTTGAATTTATGCACCGACGAGCTGTTCCAAAATATTGAACTCATGAAAAGGGTTAGGAAATTCACATATAGACTTGAACACCCCTCTTACGTGTGATGCGGGAAGTCAATATGTAAATATACTAAGAGGTATGCCTCTAAAAGCCTATACGTGGACACTGAGGTGAACCCAACAAAAAAATGCGGAAGTCCAGACTTGAACTCAAGACCTCAGTTCCAATACTATATTAAGCTTCATGATCATGAGGACGTGGTGCATGAATTTAATATCCTCCATCTGTGTCCTACTTAGAGTGTCGAGGCAACCAAAAAAACCAAAGAGGCAGCGAGGGAGACCTAAAGATGCAATAATGTTGTCCCTCCTTCATCTTCGATGGCCAAGGGGGTTGTATGTTAGGGTGGTACTTGAATCCCTCGCACGATAATCTTCTATGCTTTCGACGACAGATTTGACTCTGATCCATTGGGGGGCTTGGGACCATAGTCTTGATGACTTCCCTTTCGCCACAAAAAGGAAAAAAGTTTGATCGCCTCCAAGAGTGAGCGGCGGTGGCGCACCATCCACTCGGTCTAGAGGTTGAAGACGATGGAAACCCCATGGACTCTCTTGTAAGTTTTACATTTCGTATGGATATTTCTATAATGTGAGAATCTTAATATACGATGTCTCGAAAATTAAGCAAGCACTGGTAGAAAAAGGGCCTATAGCCCCGGTTCGGTTGGGACATTAGTCCCGGTTCATGAACCGGGACTAAACAAACGGGACTAATGCTAGCCCCGGTTCGGCCCCGAACCGGGGCTAATGGTCCTCCACGTGGCGGGGCTTGGAGCGAGGGTGGTGGGGTATTAGTCCCAGTTCGTATTATGAACCGGGGCTATTTCTTCGCTGTTTTTTTGAGCAATTTTTAGGGTTTAGGGTTTTGCACTAAATTGGATTGGGCTATTTTGTTGCCCCCTATTTTCCCATTTATTTGTTTTGGGCACTTTTTAATTATTGTTTTGCACTAAATTGGATGGTACATACACATCAATAAAGGAACAACTATATTGCACATCATCGTCACGAATATATTACACCATCTCATCTGTCGTGCTTTGTCGAACATATTACAAAATGTAGACATGAGTTACACATGCACATATGCATATCTTTTACACTTTAACATTTCATCTGAATTGCATCGACGGGCAATAAAATTCTCCCTTCACATCTAGGACCTCTGCATCTAAGAACCTGACAATTTCCTCTTGAATTGCTCGTACACGTTCATGTGGTAGAAGACCGTCCCTCAACCGTTCGATCTAATTTAAATAAGGGGTCAATATATATCAATGAAACCGAACACAATTGACGGTAATAAAATAATCTCATGGATCGTCTGGCGAATGAACTCGCAAACATAGTATCCACATAAATTGTTCCCCTGTTCCTGCCTCAAGCACTTTACGAGAACAGAGTTCAATCAAAAACATAATCAAGAATGATAATGGTATTGAAACTAGAACAAATAGATGCGCGGATCTAGCTAGTAGTTAGTTACATCCAATTGTCTAAATGTAAGCTCTAACTTCCAAACACCCCGAGCCTTGGCGGTGAACCATTTCCAAGCCCTGCCAAGAAAAGGAAATGAATAAAGGAGTTCTATATTAATTCCTTGCTATCAGGAAATGAACGAAAAGTTGTTGATATAGTGCCATAATGATTGAAATTACCTCTGGAGGCATTGCTGCATGTTCGCCCATTCAGCGAGGGGTGTGCGTTTCGGGTCCATGACTTTTACCAAGCCCTCGTCAGGTACAATGATTAACAGAATAAAGTGGAACCTGCGCATGCATAACGAGTCAATTATACACTTATAATAACATCGAGTAAGCAAAAATAGAATGTGTGTAGTAACACTCACTTGAAGTTGTAAGGAAATAATATTTCCCTTTTGGTACTGGAAAACCTTAACCCTTGTACCAAGTTATTCTCAGTCTCGCGGGGATTTGTTGCGAGACTTTGGTGATGAATGAAATATGGGTCAATGAACCCAATGTCATAGATTTGTCCTCTTTTGCATTCGAGAATCTTCATTCTGCAAAATTAATATAGTGATGAGTAAGATTATACATGCAAGAACGAGCTCAGTAAGACTTAATGGCATAAATTAATAATACTTACAAACAATAGGCACTGATGATAGATTTGTCGAGGGCGTCTTGTTTGTATAACTGAAATAATTCGTCGAATTCAATCATTAGCACGCTATCTCCACACCCAAAATGCTCGTTTTTATATGCACAGTAGACCCAGCTTTGGTGTTCAGCACATGCTCGCATGTACCAGTCTTGCAATCTTCGCATTTTTGTTGGTAGCTCGTTGACTAACTCAGGTTTGACGAGAGGAGCCCCGTACCGGTACACGTATGTCATGTCAGCGAATTCCTGCATATGGTTTAAGTACTCATCAATAGACATGTCAGCAGCCTTGGCCGCTTCTCCGTCTATTGCAACAAACTCCGGATCGATACCAACTGTTTCATCATTCCTCTGTTCGACCTCAGCTTCGCTCGAGCACACCTTTGTATCGGAATACACTATGAGCGGGGGGCACGATTGGTTTTCTGTTGTCCGAGCTGGGTAACTGATTTCCCGCTGGACGTGCTACTCTTCAACCGCTGCTTTTTTGCCTGAGCCGACTTGAGAATAGAACGTTCATAGTCTGTTGGCAACGGTGGCGGAGGATCTGCAAGGGTTTTCAACATTTTCACACACGCGACATGGTCTTCTGGGGTGAGCGGGAACTCTGGCCGGCTCTTTTGGCTTCTTGTTGTTAGCCGTGTCAATCTTCCACTGTTGATGTTGGGTGTTCGCCCTCTTAATATTGTACTCTACAGTATAGTCCCAAGGTCTCTTCTCTATATCCTTATGAGGTACTTTTGGGAGGGGGGACAACTTACGTTTCGGTGATCGGAACCCCTTTCTGCCGCCACTATTAGCGGTGGTACATTTCCGCTTTTTACCCTGATCCTCAGTGGACGGAGACGGCTCACGAGGCGGTGGAGACGGCTCATGCGGCGGTGGTGACGGCTGTGCTGGAGAATGGTGAGGTGATGACCCACAAGTATAGGGGATCAATCGTAGTCCTTTCGATAAGTAAGAGTGTCGAACCCAACGAGGAGCAGAAGGCTCTGATAAACGGATTCCAGCAAGGTACTAACTGCAAGCACTGAAAGTAGCGGTAACATGTGATGGTGTAGCGAGGTGAAACGTAACAAGTGAAAAGTAACAAGTAACAAGTAGTAGCAACGGTGCAGCAAGTGTCCCAATCCCTTTTGTAGCAAGGGAAAAGCCTGAACAAAGTCTTATAGGAGGAAAAACGCTCCCGAGGACACACGGGAATTTCTGTCATGCTAGTTTCATCATGTTCATATGATTCGCGTTCGTTACTTTGATAGTTTGATATGTGGGTGGACCGGCGCTTGGGTACTGCCCTTACTTGGACAAGCATCCCACTTATGATTAACCTCTCTCGCAAGCATCCGCAACTACAAAAGAAGAATTAAGACAATGTCTAACCATAGCATTAAACTAGTGGATCCAAATCAGCCCCTTACGAAGCAACGCATAGACTGGGGTTTAAGCTTCTGTCACTCCAGCAACCCATCATCTACTTACTACTCCCCAATGCCTTCCTCTAGGCCCAAGTATGGTGAAGTGTTCTGTAGTCGACGTTCACATAAAACCACTAGAGGAAAAGACAACATACATCATATCAAAATACCGAACGAATATCAAATTCACATGACTATTATTAACATGACTTATCCCATGTCCTCAGGAACAAAAGTAACTACTCACAAAGAATAATCATAATCATGATCAGAGGTGTAATGAATAGCATCAAGGATCTGAACATAAACTCTTCCACCAAATAATCCAACTAGCATCAACTACAAAGAGTAATCAACAATACTAGCAACCTTACAAGTACCAATCGGAGTCGCGAGACGAAGATTGGTTACAAGAGATGAACTGGGGATTGGAGAGGAGATGGTGCTGATGAAGATGTTGATGAAGACACCTCCCCTCCGACGAGAGGAGTGTTGGTGATGACGATGGCGATGATCTCCCCCTCCGGGAGGGAAGTTTTCCCGGCAGGAACGTCCTGCCGGAGCTCTAGATTGGATCTGCTCAAGTTTCGTCTCGTGGCGGCGGCGAAACCACGAAAAAGCTCCCTCGTGATTTTTTCTGGACCAAAACCCTTCATATAGCAAAAGAGGGGGGCTAGTGGGCCGTCAGGGAGCCCACAAGCTTGCCCTCCGCCACGAGGGGGGTGGCGGTGGCAGGGCTTGTGGTGCCCTGGTAGCCCCCCTCTGATACTTCTTTCGCCCAGTATTTTTTATATAATCCCAAAAAATTCCAAGTAACTTTTCAGGGCATTTGGAGATGTGCAGAATAGTGGACTAAGATTTGCTCCTTTTCCAGTCCAGAATTCCAGCTGCCTGAATTCTCCCTCTTCAAATAAACCTCGCAAAATAAGAGAGAAAAGGCATAAATATGGTACCACAAAGTAATATAACAGCCCATAAAGAAATAAATATCAACATGAAAGCATGATGAAAAATGGACGTGTCAACTCCCCCAAGCTTAGACCTCGCTTGTCCTCAAGCGAAAACCAAGTTCCATAAACATGTCCACATGTTGAGGGACGAAGGTGTCGATAAAACATAATACAAACATGAGGGCATCATGATCACACATAGAACAGCAATACATCATAAAGATTCTTAGGGGAAAGTAACAATTCCTTCACAAAGCAAAGCATGAAGCAAAAACCTTACCGAGAAGTAACCAACAACAGTCCAAAGTCATTGAGGCCATTGCAATTTATCACAACATCAGAAAGAGTCAAGTAAGAGCTTGTATGGCGAATCCACATACTCAATCATCTCTTTTGTTTTCCACAATTGTTACAACTCACCTGGTACTCATGGTGTCAAAGTTTCAGCTGGACACGGAGGAAGATAGGGGCTTATAGTTTTGCCTCCCAACTATTTACCTCAAGGGTAAAGTCAACAATAATAAAGCATAAGTACTCAACTCCAAGTTGATATATGAATATAAATCTTTCCCAAGCATGTGACGGTAGCCAAGACAAAGGCAAAATAGGGAATTGGTGAAGATCACCATGACTCTTACAAGGGCAAAAAGTAAAGGTACAAGAAAGGCCCTTCGCAGAGGGAAGCAGAGGTTGTCATGCGCTTTTGAGGTTTGAATGCGTGCCCTCTTAGTGCGGAGGAACGTCACTTTATATTGCCTCCTGTGATAAAGAACTTTATTATCCAGTCTGTCGCTTTTATGTCGTCCTCATCACAGGTTCGTACAAAGCTTATCTTCCACACACTAATAGATCATACATATTAGAGAGCAATTTTTATTGCTTGCACCGATGACAACTTACTTGAGAGATCTTATTCAATCCATAGGTAGGTATGGTGGACTCTCACGGCAAAACTGGGTTGAAGGTTTATGGATGCAGAAGTAGTATCTCTACTTGGTGCGGGAGTTTTGGCTAATATGAGGTGGAAGCAATCATCACATGCTAAGGGATCTCTAATCATATAACATTGTTTGGAACCAAGCAAACACAATTCATTATGTTGTCTTACTTGTCCAACATCTACTCCTAAGCATGTAATAGTGTGGTGAGTGCTCACAATTGTAAAAAGTGTCTAAGATGATATATTTATATGTGAACCTCTCTTTCCTTATTACTTCTTATTAATTGCAACAATGACTGAGGTCTATGTGGATTTATTCTCAACAAGTTTCAATCATCATACGTGTCATATGTGAAGCTATCACTTTCCATAAGATCGTCTCATGATCTTTGATGTTATCGTTCTTTTCATACTTTTGATCATGGCACAAAGCAAAGCCCTTGACTAAAATACTCTTTATTATATAGCTCGCGAGCTCGAATACATCGGGGGAGAGACAAAGAAAAATACTAAAGACTTATTCCTCTAAGAAATAAAAACTGAAAAGGAAAGAACTAAAACAAAGGTAAAAGCAAAAGATATAAAGGTGATACGATACCAGGGCAACTCCCCCAAGCTTGGCAGAAGCCAAGGGGATTGCCCATACCAATGCTTAGTTGTCTTCCTTTGGCGGTGATGGTGGTGGAGTTGTTGGAGTAGTCTGATCCTCCGTCTTCCAAGGCATAGGTGCTCCATCATGGCAGGATGAACGAGTCACCGGAATCCTTAAATCTGCAGCCAACCTTATTGATTTAAATTTGTACTCATACTCATAGTTTTGGTTCTGCAGGTCATAGATCTGGCCCTGAAGTTGATCAACCCTGTCATAGAGCCTGGAGAGGTGTTTCCCAATGTCAATGGCATCCAACTTGTGATAGCTAGTGAACTCCGTGATCATCATGTGGTTGGCGTTGAGTCCACGCTCCACCATCCCTTGGCACTTGAAGACTTGTTGCTCCATTGCTTCGAGCCTCGTCTCCACACTTCCCGTCTTCTTAGGCCCCTCAACATCACGGATGTGCAACATCCCCTCGCTCATCTTGATAGATTGAGGGTGTTTCAGCACTTCCGTGAGGTAGGGATTGATGACCTTCTCGAAGATCTTGTCCTTCGGAGCGTTTGGAGAAGTCATGATGATCTAGATCTGTCACAGAAACAGGCTTGAAACAAAAACAGAGGAAAACTACGCGATACGGAGATCAAAACCTTCAGGCGAATATATATTGATTTTTTCTGGACCAGAAGGAGTGCTCCGCAAGAAAACGGAGTCCGGGAGGCACACGAGGTGCCCACAAGCCCTCCCTCCGCTACCAGGGGGGTAGGTGGTGGTGTCTAAACTTGTGGCCGCCTCGTGCGCTCTCCGGACTGCTTTTTATTTTTCTAATTTTCCAAAAATTCCAAAACGGAGGAAATTTCCTATTGGAAAAGCATCGGAGTCCAATTTCTTACCGAAACAGATGCCTCTTCGTTTTCAGGGTCTGAAACAGGCTGATAAACATCCCTTATGTACTCTTGTGGAGTTATGATATTGATGATATTGGTCTCAACATTTATGGGAGTACTAGAGATGTAATGCTTGATTCTTTGCCCATTTACCACTCTAGGAAAATTTCCTTTCGTGTTATTGATTTTGATGGCACCAGAATGGTATACTTCCTTGATAACATACGAATCTTCCCATTTAGAGAGAAGCTTGCCTGCAAAGAATCTCAAACGAGAATTGTATAGCAGGACATAATCACCTACATTGAACTCTCGTTTCTGTATTCGTTTTTCATGCCATCTCTTAACCTTTTCCTTGAACAACTTGGCATTCTCATACGCCTGGGCCCATTCATCTAATGAACTGATATCAAACAACCGCTTCTCACCAGCAAGTTTGAAATCGAAGTTGAGTTCTTTGATTGCCCAATAAGCTTTGTGTTCCAGTTCAAGAGGTAAATGACACGCCTTACCGTAAACCATTTTATACGGTGACATGCCCATGGGATTCTTATAAGAAGTCCTATAAGCCCATAGTGCATCGTCAAGTTTGCTAGACCAATTCTTTCGAGATCTAGTGACGATCTTTTGCAAGATCAATTTGATCTCCCTATTACTCAACTCCACTTGACCACTAGACTGAGGATGATAAGGAGATGCAACTCTATGGTTGACATCATACTTAGCAAGCATCTTGCGGAAAACACCATGAATGAAGTGTGAACCGCCATCAGTCATCAAATATCTAGGGACTCCAAATCTTGGGAAAATGACTTCTTTAAGCATCTTAATAGAGGTGTGGTGATCAGCATTTTTAGTGGGGATATCTTCTACCCACTTAGTGACGTAATCCACAGCAACTAAGATGTGAGTGTACCCATTGGAACTCGGGAAGGGTCCCATATAATCAAAGCCCCAAACATCAAATGGTTCAATGATAAGTGAATAGTTCATAGGCATTTCCTGACGCTTACTGATGTTCCCTATCCTTTGGCATTCGTCACAAGACAAGACAAACTTACGGGCATCCTTGAAGAGAGTGGGCCAATAGAAACCTGATTGCAATACCTTGTGGGCAGTTCTATCCCCAGCGTGGTGTCCTCCGTAGGCTTCGGAATGACACTTCTACAAGATATGTCCCTGTTCATGTTCAGGCACACAACATCTAATAACACCATCTACTCCTTCCTTATAAAGGTGAGGATCATCCCAAAAGTAGTGTCTCAAATCAAAGAAGAATTTCTTCTTTTGCTGATAGGTGAAACAGGGTGGTATGTATTTGGCTACGATATAATTTGCATAATTGGCATACCACGGTGCACTATGTGAAGTGCGGATGACATTCAATTGCTCATCAAGCAAGCTGTCATCAATAGGTCGTGGGTCATCAAGGACATTCTCTAGCCTGAACAAGTTATCTGCTACAGGGTTATCAGCACCCTTTCGGTCAACGACGTGCAAATCTAATTCCTGTAGGAGGAGAACCCATCTGATTAGCCTAGGCTTGGCGTCCTTCTTCTCCATAAGGTACTTAATAGCAGCATGATCATTGTGAATAGTGACTTTGGAGTCAACTATATAAGACCTGAACTTTTCACATGCAAACACGACTGCTAAAAATTCCTTCTCCGTAGTGGCATAGTTTCTTTGGGCATTGTCTAGAGTTTTACTAGCATAGTGAATAACATTCAACTTCTTGTCAACTCTTTGTCCTAGAACAACACCAACAACATAATCACTAGCATCGCACATGATTTCAAAGGGCAAGTTCCAGTCAGGTGGTTGAACAATAGGTGTGGTTATCAAAGCCTTCTTAAGTATTTTGAAAGCTTCCTCACAATCCTCATCAAAAACAAAAGGAACATCCAGTTGGGGAACGTCGCATGGGAAACAAAAAACTTCCTACGCGCACGAAGACCTATCATGGTGATGTCCATCTACGAGAGGGGATGAGTGATCTATGTACCCTTGTAGACCGTACAGCAGAAGCGTTAGTGAACACGGTTGATGTAGTGGAACGTTCTCACGTCCCTCGATCCGCCCTGCGAACTATCCCGTGATCAGTCCCACGATCTAGTGCCGAACGGACGGCACCTCCGCGTTCAACACACGTACAGCTCGACGATGATCTCGGCCTTCTTGATCCAGAAAGAGAGACGGAGAGGTAGAAGAGTTCTCCGGCAGCGTGACGGCGCTCCGGAGGTTGGTGATGATCTCGTCTCAGCAGGGCTCCGCCCGAGCTCCGTAGAGACGCGGTCTAGAGGAAAAACCGTGGAGGTATGTGGTCGGGCTGCCGTGGAAAAGTCGTCTCAAATCAGCCCTAAAACCTCCGTATATATAGGTGGGAGAGGGGGGACCTTGCCTTGGGGCTCAAGGAGCCCCAAGGGGGTCGGCCGAGCCAAAGGGGGGAAGGACTCCCCCCCAAACCGAGTCCTACTTGGTTTGGTGGGTGGAGTCCTTCTTTCCTTTCCCACCTCATCCTTTTTTTTCTTTTCTCTTTGATTTTTCTTCCAATGCGCATAGGGCCCTTTTGGTCTGTCCCACCAGCCCACTAAGGGCTGGTGCACCACCCTCAAGGCCTATGGGCTTCCCCGGGGTGGGTTGCCCCCCCGGTGAACTCCCGGAACCCATTCGTCATTCCCGACACATTCCCGGTAACTCCGAAAACCTTCCGGTAATCAAATGAGGTTATCCTATATATCAATCTTCGTTTCCGGACCATTCCGGAAACCCTCGTGACGTCCGTGATCTCATCCGGGACTCCGAACAACATTCGGTAACCAACCATATAACTCAAATACGCATAAAACAACGTCGAACCTTAAGTGTGCAGACCCTGCGGGTTCGAGAACTATGTAGACATGACCCGAGAGACTCCTCGGTCAATATCCAATAGCGGGACCTGGATGCCCATATTGGATCCTACATATTCTACGAAGATCTTATCGTTTGAACCTCAGTGCCAAGGATTCATATAATCCCGTATGTCATTCCCTTTGTCCTTCGGTATGTTACGTGCCCGAGATTCGATCGTCAGTATCCGCATACCTATTTCAATCTCGTTTACCGGCAAGTCCCTTTACTCGTTCCGTAATACAAGATCCCGCAACTTACACTAAGTTACATTGCTTGCAAGGCTTGTGTGTGATGTTGTATTACCGAGTGGGCCCCGAGATACCTCTCCGTCACACGGAGTGACAAATCCCAGTCTTGAGCCATACTAACTCAACGAACACCTTCGGAGATACCTGTAGAGCATCTTTATAGTCACCCAGTTACGTTGCGACGTTTGATACACACAAAGTATTCCTCCGGTGTTAGTGAGTTATATGATCTCATGGTCATAGGAACAAATACTTGACACGCAGAAAACAGTAGCAACAAAATGACACGATCAACATGCTACATCTATTACTTTGGGTCAAGTCCATCACGTGATTCTCCTAATGACGTGATCCAGTCATCAAGCAACAACACCTTGTTCATAATCAGAAGACACTGACTATCTTTGATCAACTGGCTAGCCAACTAGAGGCTTGCTAGGGACAGTGTTTTGTCTATGTATCCACACATGTAAATGAGTCTTCATTCAATACAATTATAGCATGGATAATAAACGATTATCTTGATACAGGAATTATAATAATAACTATATTTATTATTGCCTCTAGGGCATAATTCCAACACATCCTTCCGCAAGAGGTTGGTAAGAGGCCTAGAAATCTTAGAGAAGTCTTTAATGAACCTTCTATAGAAACCAACATGACCTAGGAAACTTCGTATACCTCTGATATCTGTGGGGCAAGGCATTTTCTCAATTGCATCAACCTTAGCCTTATCAACTTCAATGCCTCTTTCAGAAATTGTGTGTCCTAAGACGATGCCTTCGTTAACCATAAAGTGGCACTTCTCCCAATTCAAGACGAGGTTGGTATCTTCACATCTCTGTAAGACTCGATCAAGGTTGCTGAGGCAATCATCAAAGGAAGACCCGTAAACGGAGAAGTCATCCATGAAAACCTCGACAATCTTTTCACAAAAGTCAGAGAATATAGCCATCATACATCTTTGAAAGGTGGCAGGTGCATTGCATAAGCCAAAAGGCATACGTCTATAAGCAAAGGTACCGAAGGGGCAGGTGAAAGTGGGTTTCTCCTGATCAGATTGTGCAACAGGTATTTGCGAGAAACCCGAATAACCGTCTAGAAAGCAGAAGTGTGTGTGTTTTGATAGCCTTTCTTGCATTTGGTCAATAAACGGCAAAGGATAATGATCTTTCCCGGTTGCCTTGTTCAGTTTTCGGAAGTCGATCACCATCCTATAGCCGGTAATAATCCTTTGTGGGATTAGTTTATCCTTATCATTAGGAACGATGGTGATACCTCCGTTCTTAGGTACGCAATGTACTGGACTTACCCAATCACTATGAGCAACAGGATAAATGATTCCTGCTTCGAGAAGCTTTAATATTTTTTTCTAACGACCTCTTTCATCTTAGGATTCAATCTCCTTTGATGATCAACAACTGGTTTAAAGTCAGGATCGGTTTTAATCTTGTGCTGACATAGAGTGGGACTAATACCCTTAAGATCATCAAGAGTATATCCAATAGCAGCACGGTGCTTCCTCAGAGTTCTTAGTAACTTTTTCTCTTCGTGCTCTGAGAGGAGAGCACTAATAATAACATGATATATCTCCTTCTCATCAAGATAGGCATACTTAAGAGTATCAGGCAATTGTTTAAGCTCGAACACATGATCACCCTTTGGTGGGGGAGGATCCCCAAGCAGTTCAACAGATAGATTATTCTTGAGAATAAGATATTGTTCTAAGACAATTTTATCTATCTCATCTCTCTCCTCCATATGCATATCATTTTCATGCTCAAGCAGATATTGCTCTAAAGGATCCGTAGGAGGTACAACAATAGAGGCAAGAGCAATGATTTCATCCCTTCCAGACGACTCTTTTTCATGGGGTTGTCTTCCAAACTTGGAGAAGTTAAATTCATGAGACACACCCTCGAAACTAATTGTGACAGTCTGCTTAATGAAGTAAATGTGACCATTGACAGTGTTGAGAAAGGGTCTACCAAATATGATGGGACAAAAGCTATATTGTGCAGTACCAAGGACGAGGAAATCAGTAGGATACTTCGTCTTACCACACAGGACTTCTACGTCTCTCACAATTCCCAGAGGGAAGATAGTGTCTCTATTAGCTAGCGTAATAGTGACATCAATGGGTTCTAACTCAGCAGGTGCAATCTCATCTTTGATTTCATCATATAGAGAACGGGGTATTGCACTAACACTAGCTCCCATATCACATAAACCATGGTAACAGTGATCTCCTATCTTGACACAAACAACGGGCAGGCCCACTACAGGTCCGTATTTGTCTTTCGCGTGAGGTTTAGCAATTCTAGTGGAGTCCTCACAGAATTTGATAACATGCCCATCTATGCCTTCGGCTAAGAGATCTTTGATAATAGCAACACTAGGTTCAACTCTAATTTCCTCAGGGGGTGCAAGTGGTCTAATGTAACCCCTGGGTATCACAGTTGGAGCTTTAGAATAATCCTTTATCCTAGCAGGGTATGGTGGTTTCTCGGTGTAAGCACAAGGAACAACAGGATCACTAAAAGCAATGACTTTCTCCTCAACTAGATTGGTTTTGGCTATGTTGCTTTGTACAGGAGGATGATATTTAAACCACTTCTCTTTGGGAAGATCAACATGAGCAGCAAAAGATTAACATAGAGAAGCTACTATCTCAGAGTCAAGTCCATACTTAGAGCTAAAATCTCTAAAAGAGTTTGTCTCAACAAAAGATTTAACGCAATCAAACTAGAAATTCATACCTGACTCCTTACCTTCCTCCATCTCCCAATCTTCACAGTTGCGTTTCATTCTTTCCAATAAATTCCACTTGTGGTCAATATCCTTCTTCATAAAAGAAACGGTACAATAAGTGTCAAGCATGGTACGATCTTCATGAGAAAGCCAAGCATAAAAGTTTTGAGTGATGATTTCTCTCGAGAGCTCATGATTGGGGCATGAATATAGCATTGATTTAAGCCTCCCCCAAGCTTGAGCTATGCTTTCCCTTTCACGAGGCCAAAAGTTATAAATAAAGTTCCGATCACGATGTACTAAATGCATAGGATAAAACTTTTAATGAAATTCCAATTTCAACCGATTGTAGTCCCATGATCCAGTATCATCACATAGCCTATACCATGTCAACGCCTTATCCTTCAAAGATAAAGGAAAGACTTTCTTATTGACCTCATCCTCGGGCAAACCTGCAAGCTTAAATAAACCACAAACTTCATCTACATAGATCAGATGTAAGTCTGGATGTGAAGATCCATCTCCTGTGAAAGGATTAGCCAGCAGTTTCTCAAACATACCCGAAGGAATTTCATAAAAGATATTTTCAGTAGGTACCTCAGGTCGAGGAACAACTCCTCGTGCTTCCGTTAGTGGTGAAGATACCCCGAAAAACTCCTGAAAGGAACAGTTTCCATAGTGACAAGTGACAATAATTTCAGCACAGTATAAAAATGTTTCCTTACCAATTTCCACTTACCAAAGGCGCTTCACTCCCCGGCAACGGCGCCAGAAAAGAGTCTTGATGACCCACAAGAACAGGGGATCAATCGTAGTCCTTTCGATAAGTAAGAGTGTCGAAGCCAACGAGGAGCACAAGGCTCTGATAAATGGATTTCAGCAAGGTAATGACTGCAAGCACTGAAAGTAGCGGTAACAAGTGATGGTGTAGCGAGGTGAAACGTAACAAGTGAAAAGTAACAAGTAACAAGTAGTAGCAATGGTGCAGCAAGTGGCCCAATCCCTTTTGTAGCAAGGGACAAGCCTGAACAAAGTCTTATAGGAGGAAAATCGCTCCCGAGGACACACGGGAATTTCTATCATGCTAGTTTCATCATGTTCATATGATTCGCATTCGTTACTTTGATAGTTTGATATGTGGGTGGACCGGCGCTTGGGTACTGCCCTTACTTGGACAAGCATCCCACTTATGATTAACCTCTCTCGCAAGCATCCGCAACTACAAAAGAAGAATTAAGACAACGTCTAACCATAGCATTAAACTAGTGGATCCAAATCATCCCCTTACGAAGCAACGCATTGACTGGGGTTTAAGCTTCTGTCACTCCAACAACCCATCATCTACTTACTACTCCACAATGCCTTCCTCTAGGCCCAAGTATGGTGAAGTGTTATGTAGTCGACGTTCACATAACACCACTAGAGGAAAAGACAACATACAGCATATCAAAATACCGAACGAATATCAAATTCACATGACTATTATTAACATGACTTATCCCATGTCCTCAGGAACAAAAGTAACTAGTCACAAAGCATAATCATTATCAGAGGTGTAATGAATAGCATCAAGGATCTGAACATAAACTCTTCCACCAAGTAATCCAACTAGCATCAACTACAAAGAGTAATCAACACTACTAGCAACCTTACAAGTACCAACCGGAGTCGCGAGACGAAGATTGGTTACAAGAGATGAACTGGGGATTGGAGAGGAGATGGTGCTGATGAAGATGTTGATGAAGATGCCTCCCCTCCGTCGAGAGGAGTGTTGGTGATGACGATGGCGACGATTTCCCCCTCCGGGCGGGAAGTTTCCCCGACAGGATCGTCCTGCCGGAGCTCTAGATTGGATCAGCTCAAGTTCCGCCTCGTGGCGGCGGCGAAACCACGAAAAAGCTCCATCATGATTTTTTCTGGACCAAAACCCTTCATATAGCAAAAGAGGGGGGCTAGTGGGCCGTCAGGGAGCCCACAAGTTTGCCCTCCGCCACCAGGGGGTGGCGGTGGCACGGCTTGTGGCGCCCTGGTAGCCCCCCTCCGGTACTTCTTTCGCCCAGTATTTTTTATATAATCCCAAAAAATTCCAGGTAACTTTTCAGGGCATTTGGAGATGTGCAGAATAGTGGACTAAGATTTGCTCCTTTTCCAGTCCAGAATTCCAGCTGCCTGAATTCTCCCTCTTCAAATAAACCTTGCAAAATAAGAGAGAGAAAATGCATAAATATGGTACCACAAAGTAATATAACAGCCCATAAAGCAAAAAATATCAACATGAAAGCATGATGCAAAATGGACGTATCATGAGGCGGCGAAGACGACGGTTGCGCTGGAGACTGGTGAGGCGGCGAAGACGATGGTTACGTTGGAGACTGGTGAGGTGGAGGCAAAGAAGGATTGCTGCTCTGAGGAGTCGGTGGCCTTGGCGGCCAATTTGGAAGCAAGATGTCCTCCTTTGGCCATACAACGGTTCGTTTCTTGACTTCTCCAAGTTGAGTCAAATCCCTATCTTCACCTGCAGGGTGGTCGAGCTTCAGCTCCTCATAATCTTTCATCACTTCATCTACCACGACGACAGCGTACCCTTCTGGAACCGGAGAGCAATGCCAAGTTGGATTATGTCCAATTGGTACGGCCATGCCGACCACCACCGTCAACCTTAAGTTAGCAAGTTTCACCTTTAGCTCACAAGGTGTGCTCTCTGTGATGTCATCCATTGGGTAGCGACGAGGAGGATCCGTCGTCAGTGCATCATCACCATCATCCTGGAGCTGCGTGGAAGCGACACTGCTTTTCCGATTAAGTGCAGCTTCTATCATGAGCCGCTGAGATTGGCCGCTACCTTGTTGTATGTCGATTTGATCCTGCTGCAGCCGCTTTACTGCTTCTTCTAGATTACGCAGCCGGTCTGCCTCGGCCGCTTTATCACGTGCCTCCTTTTCCTTTCTCCTCTGATGGCTTCTATCGGGAAATCTCTTCCTTCCCTCGGAAAACGCAAGCATCCACGACGGGGAGCCTGGTAAGCCTCGTGCTCGCCCTTTGTGTTTATCATTCCCAAGGGCGCGTGTGAGCTCGTCGTTCTCTCTATCGGGAATGAACCGTCCATCTTCAACATCCTGTACTACACGTCTAATGTCCTCGATGGGTAGGGGATTATCTCTGTGTCTTTGGTTATATATTGTCTTTCATTTCTTCGTCCAACAAGCCCCCATGCCCGTAAAACCAGTTTCTTCCCCGTTCGAGCCATCTTAAGGGCTCTGGAGTGATATTTTTTCCAGAAATGATGCCTCAAGTGCTTCCCACTTAGCCATGTTACCGCCATAGCCACCAGGCCCCATAATATGGTGGTACTTCTTCTTACCTGCATTCGTCTTATTTATTGAAGACTTTTTCAATGCGTCCTCCGATCTTGTACGCCACAAATTTGGCCGAGTAGTCTTTTATCTTCTCATAGCCGTGATCGGAATCTCGAGTCTTATCTTTCAAGATAAATTCTTGGTGCAATATTTTTTTCCAGCCCCTGAATAGACCGGCCATCTTCTTAAGATCCCACTCCTTGACTTTTTTTTTCTCTTGGGCCTATTTTCGCCTCTTCATTTCCTCCTTATTTGGCTGCTCCCCATATGGATCCACCTCTCGCACCGGCAGGGTGAAATGAAGCATGAGCTTTCTCCAAAGGTTTTCTTTGGTTGTTGTGCCGACATATGAGACTCCTTCCTCCCTTGGCTTAATCCATTCTCGAGTGGTGATAGGGATGTGGTCCCTAACAACAACTCTCCATGCCTTCACAAACTTTTGTTTTACATCTGTGGGAGCAATTGGTTGACCGGCATTTGAGACTGTTTGATCCTGTACCTCTCACTGTCATCCAACTTCTTGGTTGGGTCTCGTTTCGTCCGTACTGAAGTTTTTCTCGATCCGGCTGGCTAAAAGAAAGAGCGTTAATATATGTATATAGGAGAGGATTACTTTATTAATATATATATATATATATATATATATGTGCACCTTGATGGAGAAGTTGGCTTCTCCCTCGTCGACTTCTTCCTCATTGGATCCGCCGATTCCTCCCTCGTCCGAGGCATGGGCGTCTACCTCACCGGATCTTCTACCTCCTGTGTTGAGAGACTCATCTCCCTCGCCGGACTCGTTCAGAAATTGATTGGTGACATCGATATCGCGAACTAAAATATCATCCCCGCGGATGACACCATGCATCACGTCTTCGTGATATTCGTCTCTGCCTTGTATTGGATCCATAATATCTACAAATTAATTAAACATAAAAAACTAAATTAACTAACAACTAAAACTCCCGCTTATATACATCGAATAATCCACTTAATCAATGCATCCTCGAATAATCCACTTAAAATTATCGAATATATAATCTGGAATACCTAAATAATAAACCTCTCAAATACAGTAATACATTGAATAATATATAACTGATCAACCAACAAAGAGTCGTCGTTGTACTGAGGCACGGGCGGTGGACACTCAAAGAGCAGGGATCATGACCGGATCATAGCTCAGGTGAGATCCGCGAAGAACCTGTCAGGTACTGGAGAACCTGGCATCCAACGCCTCCATGTAGCGACGGACGTGCTCGTCCTCCTCCCTGACACGGCGACGTACCTCCTCCTCAGTGGACGGCACCCTAGGCACCGAAAGTGTCCCCCACGACCGCCACCAAAGAAGCTCTGGGTCGATGATGGGAGCCCGGTTCCTCACAAGTTGCATGCCCCGGAAGGTAACTCCTCCCAGTGCCAGCCCGACGGAGCCCAGTCCCGCACATGCTGGCGCCTATCAAGCAGGTGGTCGCCACCGAGTCGACGACGAGGATGCGGGCCGGGCATCGTATGTCCTACTATTTAATAAACTTTTCTAAACTTGTACTCCCTTTGTTCCAAAATATAAGTCCTTCTAAAGATTTCATTAGAAAACTACATACGGAGCAAAATGAGTGAATCTATTCTCTAAAATATGTCTAACGGATTCTCTTAACCTTTAAGGGATTTAACAAAATGGCGACATTCTGGATGTGCAAAAAATGATCCATATTTTTCCTGATCTCATCTACCCTTCTATATGTGTCGGGACCCCGATCCTAAGCCATAAGAATCCAGCGTGTAACACATCGCATCCCTTTGCGGCCTCACGCACGATTAACTCCACGGCTGCAGCCTTACCTTAGCCGGGACCGTTTGCGTCTTTTGACTCACGTATGCAATAGTGTCGCTAGCATTCCAATGTCAAAGAACCCGGATCGACATGTCTAGTCATAAACCAAAGTGGTAGTACCGCACAAGGACATGCATACATGACCCAACAAAGCAGGTGTCGGTCACCAGCGAGTGTAGACGAGTCGTAGCAAGCTACAAGGACTCCATTACCTCGCGTGACATTTCCCCAAAGGGGACAGACACAGCAGCTAAGAAGGACACATGCCGGTCAACCAACGTGTCCGGAGCAGTAGCGAACTACCAAGGCTCATTGGATCACAAAGGGGCATTTCCTTGTAAGGAGTGCTACTAAAGTTCACGACTAGGTAATCGAACCCCATACATATCAAGTACAACACACGTACGCATGGCATACTGATATGTATAGATACATCGATGGCATCACAACATAACTATAAACATACAAACTTTATTTAAGAGGCTCGGAAGAGCCACACACATAATATTACACATTAAGGGTCTCACGACCCATAATAGCAGTCATTCAGTTACAAGCCAGCGGAAGAGTTTAAACTGTCTGAGTATAGACAGGGCATCTAGAAGGCACATGGCCTGACTATACTACAGATCCAACTTAGGGCCAGATCGTAGCTGGGACACCAGCTACTCGTCGTCGTCGATGTCTACGAAGAACCCTCCATTAGGGTCATTAGCAACCTGTGCAACATTTATTAAGCAAACATGAGTACGAAGGTACTCAGCAAGACTTTAGGATAACTAACTACTCATGCAAGGTATCAAAAGGTATGGTGGGGTTTCATGCGGAAAGCCAACATTTGACTCGTGGCTAAACAACTTGCATTTTCAAATAATTTTGACAACTTGATTTCTCGCACACGAGTCCACTAACACCACAACAATACACTATCGTGGAATCATTCCGTCTCCATACGGAATTGCCGTCCACGACACTCACGCTTATCTTGACAATTTTATGAGTAGCCATTGAAGTTATCTATGAACAACATATGTCTCCAAGTAGTCCATATCCGCGGACGCGGCTATTCGAATAGATCATAACCCTGCAGGGGTGTACTTCGTCACACACGCTCTCGCCACTTATCGCCATGTGCACGTTATGCACCTCGGCAACCTTCAAGCGGAAGCCCAGCGAGGGAGTCGGCCACGACCGTTAACCACACTAGTACCTAGTCCAGGTTTATCGCCTATCTGAGATTAACCCGTACGGAAGCCCGGCCGAGGTTTCTGCCACGGCCTCAAACGATGTGCGCAGGGTTCCCAAGCCCACCATCCGGGTGCCACTTGGTACACCGTGCCACTGCCTACCGCATCACGGCCCACCTCTCAGGTCAGCACCATGCACGGCCTCCAACATGATTATAAACACCAGAAACTACTTGCAACTCCTGGACCGAGTACTAAGCGATTAATAAGTCGAGAGGGTCAATTAAGTATCCCAACGTGTGGTAGTATCTAGTCTTGGATTACATACACGGAACTCAGTTCCTAAGGACGGTTCCAATGAAACAACCCGCCATGTACTCCTACACAGCCTTTCACCGGTACCTTTACCAAATCAAGTTCAACACACAACCTTTGCTTACCGAACACATTCTCACAATTCTGTTCATCTCCCGGATGACAGACCATACACAACTCTAAGCATAGCATGCATAGCAGGGTAAGACACATCATGGCTCAAGAAACTACCAGGTATGCTAGGTTGCAAGGTTCGGCTATTTACTGTGACAAGGATAGGTCATGCAAAGGAAGTGGGTTCAACTAACGTGGCAAAAGCAGTTGAAGCATTTGATCGTAATGCAATAAATAAGTGCAGGAGCAAGAACATGGGATTTATCGGGATGATCAAAATGGTTGCTTGCCTTGTTGCTCAGAGGAGTGACAAAATCCGTCAGACGGATATTCGGTGGAATCCGGGGGTGCGGAGCCTACCGAGGTGAAGGGCAACAATCAATAACAATCATATGCAAACAAGATGATGCATGAGCATGGCATGAGAATGCAAGGTGGTATACTAATAAAATCAACATGTATTAGGTTTGAAGTTGATTTGAATCACAATCAAATATCAATTCGAACGAGGTATTCTCGGATACCGATTTAATTGATTCGACCTGATGCTCAGATCAACTTGATGTTAGCATGCATGAGATGTCATGTTAAGGTACTGGTTTGTTATTAGAACAATGTTTGATCATTTCATTCATAATGAAATTTGAATATTTTCCAAATTCCATTTATAAAATATTTATAAGAATTGACTTATTCATTAATCTACATGTTTGGTTTCTGTAACTTTTTCAAACATGATCGAGAATAGCATATTCAAATTCCTTGAATTTTTCTGATACTTTTTCATATATAAATTAGTTTCATTGGAGTTACAGATTAATTTCTATGAATTTTTGAAGTTTTAAACATTTTTGGAATTATTTTTATACTGGAAAATACTTTACTGCATCAGCATGACATCAGCAGGTCCATCTGGCCGTTGAAAGTCAAACCTGACCAGTGGGACCCACTGGTCAGTGTCTCTGGTCAGTTTTAGATTAAGATTAAACTTAATTAGCTGATTAATCCTACTGGACCCACATGTCAGTGACTTATTAACTTATCTGATTTATTTTTATTATTTCTAAACTATTCAGAGGCTGGCCCCACACGTCAGTGGCTCAGGCCAGCTGAGATCCACCGACGGCGAGGTCGTCCTCGCCGTCGGGGAGCCTCCGGCGACCACCAGAACGGCGGAGGGGCTCGGAAACGGTGCAGAGGGGGCCAAACGCTGCGCGGAGAGCACCAGAAGAACGACACATCTCCCGTGGTACCATTTCTGCACTTAGATGGGGTTGATCTGGCCGGAGATGACGCCGGCGACGAGCTTGGCGGCGGCCAAGGTTCGGGCGTCATCGGGGGCTTTGATACAGAGGGAGTTGTGCACGGGACTTAGCTCCTACGGCATCTACGCGACGGCCTGAAGCTGCTCGTGCCCTCAGAAGGACGAGCTGATCACCGGAGGGTTACTGACGACGAGCTGCAGCGGCGGATCTTGTCGGGCTCTGGTGGAACTAGGCCTAGAGGAGGGGATCGACGGGGAGATCTTAGGGGAAATGACCGCATGCTCACGGGGAGTGCAGTGGTGGCGCTAGTTTGCTCGGGGATGACCTGGAGAGGGAGAATGTCGGCGGCGATCTTCGGTGACCCGAGGAAGAAGACGACAACTTCTCGTCGTTTCACTGCATCTGGGCGTCGGGCTCGTGGCTAGGGAGCTTCAGGGGGTTGCAGCGGAGCTAAAGCGCGGCTCAGAAGGGAATAGGGGAGGCTAGAACGACGGCGAGCTCGAGCTCTGCTCGGGCTCCAATGGCGGCAGAAGGAGGGAGGAGAGATCCGAGAGGAGGGGGGGAACTGGCGCTGGGAATGGATAGCCACGGGCTCGGGGAGCTTATCCCCGAGCTTTCCAGCGCGAGGCGGCGGCCAGGCAGGCGCACAGGTGCGTGGCCGCGCCGGAGTACGCGGCGGCCACCTCCTGCTCCTACTGGCGAGGTGGGAGACGACTGCACGAGATGGGCTGGGCCGGCTAGGCGACAGGTAAGGATTTTGCATTTCCTTTTTGTTTTTGTTTTTGTTTTGCTATTTCACTGATTTTCTATTTATTTCAACTCCCAAATAAATTGTAAAAACTATGTTGAGCACCCTAGAATATTTGTTGGAATATTTCCAACCATTCCTAAACTTTTCAACATTTTTGAAAGTTTAAAGTTTCTGATTTCAAATTTAAAACTTGAAACCAGTAGCTTTTTGCATTTATTTAAAATGCTTAAAATGTCAATAAAATGGTTTTCTTCATTGCTCATTTACTTTCATGATTTATCAGAAAGTTTGAACTTTTCTTGAGGCCATTTTGGGTTCATTGATTTTAACTAGTTTTGAGATTTCTTTTATTTGAAGAAGTGGCTAGGGTTTGAGTTTTTCCTTCACCTCTTTCTTTGTTCTTGTTGACAATTCCTTAGATGCAGTGCAAAGAAGACACGAGCACAAGACTAACTTGCTTAAGGGGTCAGGGATGTGACAACTCACCCCCACTCAAAGGAATCTCGTCCCGAGATTTAGAAGTCGTCGGGAATAACGCAGGATACTCAAGTCGGAGACGATCCTCTCTTTCCCAAGTTGCCTCCTTTTCAGAATGATTTGACCATTGAACTTTAAGAAACTTGAGGTTTCGACGTCGAGTGGTACGCTCAGCTTGATCAAGAATACACACGGGGTATTCTCGGTATGAAAGGTTATCTTGGAGATCAAGCGTTTCGTGGTCCACTTGACGGATAGGATCCGAAAAGCAACGCGTGAGTTGCGAGACGTGGAAGACATCATGAACCTTGGAAAGATGCGGAGGAAGTTCCAACTGGTAGGCAACTTCTCCTCGTTTGGCAAGAATGCGAAAAGGACCAATGTAACGAGGAGCCAACTTGCCCTTGATACCGAATCGATGGGTACCCTTCAAAGGTGTAACCCGAAGGTAAGCCTTCTCGTCAACTTCAAAGGTCACAGCCTTATGATGACGATCATAGTGGCTCTTTTGACGAGACTGGGCTGTTTTCAACTTTTCACGAATAATGCGAACCTGCTCTTCTGCATCCTGGATCATATCCGGGCCAAAGAGTTTCCTCTCTCCGGTTTCTGACCAATTAAGAGGTGTTCGACATCTTCGTCCATAGAGAACTTCAAAAGGGGCTTTGCCCAAGCTTGATTGATAACTATTGTTATAAGCGAATTCGGTGAATGGAAGGCACTTCTCCCAATTCATACCGAACAATATAACACAAGCTCGGAGCATATCTTCTAGGATTTGATTCACTCTTTCTACTTGACCACTTGATTGAGGATGGAAAGCAGTGCTAAAAGATAAGTGAGTCCCCATGGCATTCTGAAAACTTTCCCAGAAGCGAGAAGTAAAGATACTTCCACGGTTCGAGTTAATCTCCAGGGGAACACCATGAAGAGACACTATTCGAGAGATATATAACTCTGCTAGCTGGCTAGCTGTTATACTCTCACGAACAGGAAGAAAATGAACCACTTTAGAAAGACGGTCAATGACCACAAAGATAGCATTATTTCCTTTCTTGGTCTTGGGAAATCCGGTAATGAAATCCATGCTAACTTTATCCCATTTCCATTCAGGAATAGCTAGAGGTTGAAGGGTGCCAGCAGGCCTTTGATGTTCTGCCTTAACTCGACGACAAACGTCGCAGTTAGCAACGAACTCAACAATTTCTCTCTTCATCCTAGTCCGCCAGAACCTCTGGCGTAGGTCCTGATACATCTTAGTACTACCGGGATGAATGGTGAGAGGAGAATCATGAGCCTCCTTAAGGATCAATTGCCGCAGACGTTTGCTCTTGGGAACCACTAAACGGTTCTGAAAGAACACAACACCTTTCTCATTGATGGAGAAATCCCTAGCGTTGCCGCTAGCAATATTCTCCTTGATCCGGGATATACCCTTATCATAGGCCTGCACGGCTATGATTTGATCCCTAAGAGTAGGCTTCGCCACCAGGGTAGAAAGGAATCCTTGAGGAGCAATATGAAGATTCAACTTCCGAAAGTCCTCATAGAGATGTGGTTGACCTTGTTGTAGCATCAAATTGTTACAATAAGATTTATGACTTAGTGCATCGGCCATAACATTGGCCTTCCCCGGGGTGTAAGTTATCCCTAAGTCGTAATCCGAGATCAACTCAACCCACCATATTTGCCTGAGATTCTAATCCGGCTGGGTGAAGATATATTTTAGACTTTGGTGATCAGTGAATATTTCGCAACGATTACCCAGAAGGTAATGTTGCCAGGTTTTTAGTGCATGGACCACAGCTGCAAGCTCAAGGTCATGTGTGGGGTAATTATCCTCATGTGGACGCAACTGTCGAGATGCGTATGCGATCACATGACGATCTTGCATGAGGATGCAACCTAATCCTTGTCGCGAGGCATCGCAATAGATAACAAAGTCCTTAGAAAAATCTGGTGGTAGCAACACAGGTGCGGAAGTCAGGCGTCTTTTCAGTTCCTGAAAACTATGCTCACACTGTGGTGTCCACTCGAACTTTTTATCCTTCTTGAGGAGTTCAGATAGAGGCTTTGCAACCTTGGAGAAATTCTCGACAAAGCGGCGACAATAGCTCGCTAGACCAAGAAAACTCCTAACTTGCTTAACCGATTCAGGTTGAGTCCAATCAAGGACAGCTTGAACTCTCTCGGGATTGACAGCAATACCCTTACCAGAGATTACGTGTCCTAGATAGGTCACTTCTGGTAACCAGAATTCACATTTTGAAAACTTGGCATAAAGGCGATGCTCTCGAAGTTTCATCAATACCTGCCTTAGATGCTCGGCATGTTCTTGTTCGTTCTTCGAGTAAATGAGAATATCGTCGAGGTATACCACGACGAATTTATCCAAATACTCCATGAAGATTGAATTCATCAGACGAGAGAAAGTGGCTGGGGCATTGGTTAACCCGAAGGACATGACGGTGTACTCGTATTGGCCATAACGAGTAACAAAAGCCATTTTTGGAATGTCCCCGTTCTTGATCTTGATTTGATGGTATCCCAACCTCAAATCCATTTTGGAGAAGACTGAGGATCCAGCGAGCTGATCGTACAGATCGTTGATCCTGGGGAGCGGATACTTGTTCTTTATGGTGACCAGATTAACTGGTCGGTAATCTACAACCATCCGATCCGTTCCGTCTTTCTTCTTGACGAAGAGGACGGGACAAGCCCAAGGAGAAGAGCTAGGACGAATGAAACCTTTATTCAAGGGCTCATCTAGTTGCTTCTTAAGTTCGGCTAGCTCCAGGGGTGCCATCTTATATGGTCTTCTGGCTATTGGGACAGTTCCCGGAACAAGATCTATCACGAACTCTACATCTCTGTCAGGTGGAATTCCTGGCAGTTCCTCTGGAAAAACATCCGGGAAGTCACGGACTACCGGAATGTCTTCAAGTTTCGGAAGAGGGTTGGCATTTAAGGAATAGAGTTGGCATTTGGCAACTCGAGTAGAGACATTTACTATCTCACCCGAGGGATGGGTAAGCTGGACATTTCTAGAATGGGTATCAATCTTGGCATACTGAGCTGACATCCAGTCCATGCCCAAGATGATATTAATATCTGAAGATTTCAATGCTATCAATGAGGCTAGAAAAACTAGCCTGTCTACTAGAATTTCATTGTCATAGGTTATCCTAGAGGTTTGCCATTTACTACTAGGAGTTTGGACAACCAATGGGATTGGCATATCACAAAAAGACATATTATGCAACTGTGCATAACTTTCTGAAATGAAGGAATGAGAAGACCCAGTGTCAAAGAGAACGGACGCTGGGTGATGATTAACAAGAAGCGTACCCAGCATGACGTCGGGATCCTCTGCAGCTTCTTCTGCTGATACATAGTTCACACGGCCACGTGCAGGAGTTGGCTTCACATAGTAAGCTTTGCCCGACTTGGCTTGCCCGACGAACTTTCCGGGTTGCTTAGCACCCACATTTTGGGGACACTCACGGGAATAGTGCCCTGGTTCTCCACACTTGTAGCATATCACTTGGTTGGCACGTGGTGCAGCATTGCTAGCTGGACCACCATAAGCTTTTGCTGGAGGGTTGGCCTGATTCGTCTAAGGCGCCACGTAGGATGGCCTCGGAGTGTATCTTGGCGGCAGAGAACTGTTCGGAACGCACAGCCTGCGTTTTGGAAACGCGGAACCAGAAGAAGAGCCAAAGTCACGGGAGTGCTTCCTTGTGGCTTCGAAGTCAGTATGACCAGTCTCGGCACTGATCGCGTTGTTGACCAGGGCTTGAAAGCTTGCACACTCATGGAGGCGCAAATCACGATGAAGCTCAGGGCTCAGACCCTTACGGAACCTTGCTTGCTTCTTGGCGTCAGTAGACACCTCCTCTGTTGCATAGAGGGCGAGATTACCGAACTCGCGGCTATAGGCATCCACAGTCAACTTGCCCTGAGTGAAGGCACATGACTCCTCTCTCTTTCTGTGCATCAGGCCCTCTGGAATATGGTGCAGACGAAAAGCTGCACTGAAGTCTGCCCATGTGGCTACTGGTTCAGCAGGACGTATAGCTTCAAAGTTCTCCCACCACAGATTGGCGGGTCCTTCCAGGAAATACGCCGCAAAGGTCACCTTGTCGGCCTCAGACACATTCGCAGAGCGAATCTTCCGTGAGATACTGCACAGCCAGTCATCAGCGTCGAGGGGATCGACGGAATGATGAAACTTTGGAGGATTTAGCTTCACAAAGTCGTTGAGGGACACTGCAGCATTCCTAGGCTGACGAGCCGTATTCTGCTCAATACGCTCTAGCAGTCGGTTGGTCTCCCTTTTGTTTCTCTCTGCCTCAAGCATCACTTCCGCCAGAGAGGGCGGGTGAGGCAGGTCTTCCTGCGACGCTTGACTACCCTCACCTTGCTCATGACCAGGGGCACGGATTAACCTGGTGAACACCATCCTGACAAACAAACTCACAACTTAGACCAATATCATATCAATACTAGCTATGGATTAAGAATGTACTGAACACACGGAATGCGGAAATGAATATCCGAACAGCATGGTAACAAGCAACTGCTATATATACACCATGGTTCATACACACCCTTACATAGTTCAGTACAACCTTAACCGAAGAGCAAACTACTAAAATTATGAAACTACTCATCAGAGGCTTACAAGCTTCTTATACATTATTTATCTAGGCCTTCGGAATTCATTTCACATTACAGGCATACTTCACAAGTCACGCAGGACAGTGAACGTACGGCTACTACCATACTATCCTTCCGCTCACAGCTCAGGCATCCGCATAGAACATCTCATAGAGATTACCTCCATGACCTGGAAGCTCAACCTGCGGATCAGGAAACACTCTAGCCAGAGATCCCTGGGATCCGTAAGGACACAGATGTGGCCTTGGTCCCCTGACTGGTGGTAAGAGGGGTCCCCGAAGAGGTGTGACTCCTCCTATAGCTGGCCAGTCAACGTGAGCCAGAAGATGGGTCCTAACAGGGTTCAGCATCTCCATCTCTCCGTACCCTGTCTGGACTACCGGTGCCAGTTGCGTCAAAGTCGTCCACAGACGAGCACGAGTAGCATAAAGCTCCATGCGGAGAGCACGAGCATCCCTGTCTCTGTTCTCTAGCATCTCATCAGTGGACTAAAGTAGTGGATCCTCCATGGAAGAATCAAAATAGACTCCACTGAGGTATCCCTCTTCACCAGGCTGAGAGGCCGGAAAATAGCAGAACTCTGAATTCTGCAGCAGTGCATGTCTCGCTCTCATAATGGTCAGCATTGAATAGGCAGCATCTTGTACTGCCATGTCAACAGTGACTCCCAACCCATAGGACCAATGGATTGGCTTCTCAGCTCGAGGGTAGTCTGGAAATACCCTAACAGTGCAGATGTACTGGCTCTGGTTGAAGTCTCGGTACTGTTCCTCCACTGTGTACTCGGGGTACCAGCGGTAACCGCACACCGACATCACCCTGACCAGCATGGCCGTATGACCCGGTACATCAATGCACCTGGTCAGACGTACCACCTGACGAGAAAGACGGCTAGGCATCTGTAAATAGAGAGTAATGCAAAAGCATTAGAGCTCCGAATGAAAAATTGGGCAGCATACCGGCTGTAAATGCTCAAAAACAAATTTTGAGACAACCCAAAATGGAATAGCGTAACCACTCAACTATCAAGTTCAACTCTCTGATCATCAAACTTACTTCCTTTTTCCTAGGAATGAAAGAACCCAAATATCTCTTGACCCGTAGTCCTATAATCTACCGATCAGAAACACGAGCCTAGAAGAAGATGAGTAACCTAGGCCTTAATTCCCGCAGAAAAGACGAGGATGACCAAAATAGAAAAACTTGAGAAGATAACAAGAGTCTTACATTCCCTTCCACAAACAATTCCCTTATATATAACTAAAGCAATTCTAGACTCAACTTCGACCAGTTTGGCTTAGTAATCCTACAATCAGTCATGCTCTCATACCAACGCTGTCGGGACCCCGATCCTAAGCCATAGGAATCCAGCCTGTAACACATCGCATCCCTTTGCGGTCTCACGCACGGTTAACTCCACGGCTGCAGCCTTACCTTAGCCGAGACCGTTTGCGTCTTTTGACTCACGTATGCAATAGTGTCGCTAGCATTCCAATGTCAAAGAACCCGGATCGACATGTCTAGTCATAAACCAAAGTGGCAGTACCGCACAAGGACAGGCATACATGACCCAACAAAGCAGGTGTCGGTCACCAGCGAGTGTAGACGAGTCGTAGAAAGCTACAAGGACTCCATTACCTCGCGTGACATTTCCCCAAAGGGGACAGACACAACAGCTGAGAAGGACACATGCCGGTCAACCAACGTGTCCGGAGCAGTAGGGAACTACCAAGGCTCATTGGATCACAAAGGGGCATTTCCTTGTAAGGAGTGCTACTAAAGTTCACGACTAGGTAATCGAACCCCATACATATCCAGTACGACACACGTACGCATGGCATACCGATATGTATAGATACATCGATGACATCACAACATAACCATAAACATACAAACTTTATTTAAGAGGCTCGGAAGAGCCACACACATAATATTACACATTAAGGGTCTCACGACCCATAATAGCAGTCATTCGGTTACAAGCGAGCGGAAGAGTTTAAACAGTCTGAGTACAGACAAGGCATCTAGAAGGCACATGGCCTGACTATACTACAGATCCAACTTAGGGCCAGATCGTAGCTGGGACACCAGCTACTCATCGTCGTCGATGTCTATGAAGAACCCTCCATTAGGGTCATTAGCAACCTCTGCAACATTTATTAAGCAAACATGAGTACGAAGGTACTCAGCAAGACTTTAGGATAACTAACTACTCATGCAAGGTATCAAAAGGTATGGTGGGGTTTCATGCGGAAAGCCAGCATTTGACTCGTGGCTAAACAACTTGCATTTTTAAATAATTTTGACAACTTGATTTCTCGCACACGAGTCCACTAACACCACAACAATACACTATCGTGGAATCATTCCGTCTCCATACGGAATTGCCGTCCACGACACTCACGCTTATCTTGACAATTTTATGAGTAGCCATTGAAGTTATCTATGAACAACATATGTCTCCAAGTAGTCCATATCCACGGACGCGGCTATTCAAATAGATCCTAACCCTGCAGGGGTGTACTTCGTCACACACGCTCTCGCCACTTATCGCCATGTGCACGTTATGCACCTCGGCAAGCTTCAAGCGGAAGCCCAGCGAGGGAGTCGGCCACGACCGTTAACCACACTAGTACCTAGTCCAGGTTTATCGCCTATCTGAGAGTAACCCGTACGGAAGTCCGGCCGAGGTTTCCGCCACGGCCTCAAACGATGTGCGCAGGGTTCCCAAGCCCACCATCCGGGTGCCACTTGATACACCGTGCCACTGCCTACCGCATCACGGCCCACCTCTCAGGTCAGCACCATGCACGGCCTCCAGCATGACTATAAACACCAGAAACTACTTGCAACTCGTGGACCGAGTACTAAGCGATTAATAAGTCGAGAGGGTCAATTAAGTATCCCAACGTGTGGTAGTATCTAGTCTTGGATTACATACACGGAACTCAGTTCCTAAGGACGGTTCCAATGAAACAACCCGCCATGTACTCCTACACAGCCTTTCACCGGTACCTTTACCAAATCAAGTTCAACACACAACCTTTGCTTACCGAACACATTCTCACAATTCTGTTCATCTCCCAGATGACAGACCATACACAACTCTAAGCATAGCATGCATATCAGGGTAAGACACATCATGGCTCAAGCAACTACCAGGTATGCTAGGTTGCAAGGTTCGGCTATTTACTGTGACAAGGATAGGTCATGCAAAGGAAGTGGGTTCAACTAACGTGGCAAAAGCAGTTGAAGCATTTGATCCTAATGCAATAAATAAGTGCAGGAGCAAGAACATGGGATTTATCGGGATGATCAAAATGGTTGCTTGCCTTGTTGCTCAGAGGAGTGACAAAATCCGTCAGACGGATATTCAGTGGAATCCGGGGGTGCGGAGCCTACCGAGGTGAAGGGCAACAATCAATAACAATCATATGCAAACAAGATGATGCATGAGCATGGCATGAGAATGCAAGGTGGTATACTAATAAAATCAACATGTATTAGGTTTGAAGTTGATTTGAATCACAATCAAATATCAATTCAAACGAGGTATTCTCGGATACCGATTTAATTGATTCGACCTGATGCTCAGATCAACTTGATGTTAGCATGCATGAGATGTCATGTTAAGGTACTGGTTTGTTATTAGAACAATGTTTGATCATGTCATTCATAATGAAATTTGAATATTTTCCAAATTCCATTTATAAAATATTTATAAGAATTGACTTATTCATTAATCTACATGTTTGGGTTCTGTAACTTTTTCAAACATGTTTGAGAATAGCATATTCAGATTCCTTGAATTTTTCTGATACTTTTTCATATATAAATTAGTTTCATTGGAGTTACAGATTAATTTCTATGAATTTTTGAAGTTTTAAACATTTCTGGAATTAGTTTTATACTGGAAAATACTTTAGTGCATCAGCATGACATCAACAGGTCCATCTGGCCGTTCAAAGTCAAACCTGACCAGTGGGACCCACTAGTCAGTGTCTCTGGTCAGTTTTAGATTAAGATTAAACTTAATTAGCTGATTAATCCTACTGGACCCACATGTCAGTGACTTATTAACTTATCTGATTTATTTTTATTATTTCTAAACTGTTCTGAGGCTGGCCCCACACGTCAGTGGCTCAGGCCAGCTGAGATCCACCGGCGGTGAGGTCGTCCTCGCCGACGGGGAGCCTCCGGCGACCACCAGAACGGCGGAGGGGCTCGGAAACGGCGCACAGGGGGCCAAACGCTGCGCGGAGAGCACCAGAAGAACGACACATCTCCCGCGGTTCCATTTCTGTACTTAGATGGGGCTGATCTGGCCGGAGATGACGCCAGCGACGAGCTTGGCGGTGGCCAAGGTTCGGGCGTCATCGGGGGCTTTGATACAGAAGGAGTTGCGCACGGGATTTAGCTCCTACGGCATCTACGCGACGGCGTGAAGCTACTCCTACGGCATCTATTTATTTCAACTCCCAAATAAATTGTAAAAACTATGTTGAGCACCCTAGAATATTTGTTGGAATATTTCCAACCATTCCTAAAGTTTTCAACATTTTTGAAAGTTTAAAGTTTCTGATTTCAAATTTAAAACTTGAAACCAGTAGCTTTTTGCATTTATTTAAAATGCTTAAAGTTTCAAGAAAATGGTTTTCTTCATTGCTCATTTACTTTCATGATTTATCAGAAAGTTTGAACTTTTCTTGAGGCCATTTTGGGTTCATTGATTTTAACTAGTTTTGAGATTTCCCTTATTTGAAGAAGTGGCTAGGGTTTGAGTTTTTCCGTCACCTCTTTCTTTGTTCTTGTTGACAATTCCTTAGATGCAATGCAAAGAAGACATGAGCACAAGACTAACTTGCTTAAGGGGTCAGGGATGTGACAATATGTCACATTGTCTACTGTCAAAGGATTCAAGAACCATGACTTCATCATTACCTAGTATTAATAGGCGCATGATGATATGAAGCTTTACAAAGTTGTTTTGTAACAGAATCTCGAATAGGATAATTAGCTTTTTGGTACGCAGTTCAAAAAGAGCCATCCGAAAATCGCTATTTGGAAGGACTTTGTTGAACTTTGTACCAAAAAACGAATTATTCTATCAGAAACTCCGTTCCATACCAACTTTCGAGAGCTTCATAGCATCATGCGTCTATTACTACCAGGTAATGATGAAGCCATTGATTTTTTCAATACTTTGACAGACAACGTGACATATAGTATCTAGCTAGCTAGCTAGGTTACATAGATGAGACCAAAAAAATTGAATCAACTTGTGCACATACATAATGTGGCATTCTTGATAAATCCAATTCTTATTAAAGGACTAAGACAATCTATTGTCTACATATATATACTAATTAATTGCAAATACATAACAAACTTTTGCACTAATAACCTACTTAACCTAAACTAACAATAACCTAACCAAAATCAAAACCTAACCAAAATCTTCTTTTTTGCACTAATAACCTACTTAACCTAAACTAACAATAACCTATTTAGCACTAAACTAACTAAATCAACCTAATGACCTAAACTAACTAAATTAACTTGTTGACCTAAACTAATTAATAGAGCCCTAAACTAACCTATTTGACCTAAACTAACACTAATTAACAGAAGAGCCCTAAACTAACATATTTAACACTAACTAAATTTAGCACTGAAGTAACTAACTAAAAACTAAATTAACACCTATTTAGCACTAAACTATTTACACCTATTTAGCACTAAACTATTAAAACCTATTTAGCACTAAACTATTTACACCTATTTAGCACTAAACTAATTAAATTAACCTAATATATATATGCAATAAAATGAAAAAAAGGCAAAAAAAGAACTTACGGTGGGGGAGGAAGGTGCCGACGGTGGGGAAGGGGGTAGCACCACAGTGGGGAAGGGGGTGGCGCCGGCGATGGGGAAGGACCGGCCGAAGTTGTGGGGAAGGGGTCGTGGGGATGCGCGCATCGGAGGGCGTCGGGGGGGGAGAGGGGGGGGCGTCGTGACGTTGGGTTGGGGCGGCGCGGTGCCGATCGGAGACGAGGGCAGCCTGGAGGAGGCGACGGTGACGACGACGACGACGAGCAGCCTGGAGGCATCGGGGGCATAGGAAGATGGAAGGCGATGGATTCGTCAAAACCGTAACTCCCGTTATATACATAGAACTTTAGTCCCTGGTTGGGGCTAGAACCGGGACTAAAGACCCCCCTTTAGTCCCCGGTCTAGCCACCAACCGGGACTAAAGGCCCTTTTTGGCAGGCTGAGAGGCGGGAAGCGAGGGCTTGACCCGGGACTAAAGGCCCCTTTAGTCCCGGGTCGGGGCTAGACCCGGGACTCCCCGACCGGGGACTAAAGGCCTAGGGCTGGCACCGGCGCAGGGCAATGTTTAGTCCCACCTCGCCGAGCGAGGGGCGCTCGCGGTGCTTTATAAGCACCGTTGCGCCACCTCTTTCGAGCTCCTCTCTAAAGCACGCTTACGGGCCTAAACGCACTCTGTGCCTAAAATTTAAAATAAATGTGAATTTAAAGACAAAATTCAACCTAAATTCAAAGTGTTAACTGCTCTTTGAATTTAGGTTGAATTTTCTCTATAAATTCGCATCTATTTTCAAAACAAATTCCCATTATTTTTGTTTTTTTTTTTGCTTTATTTATTTTTGATTTTTCTACTTACAGCTAAATATTTAGTTTTCAAATTGGAATAGTTTAAATTTGAATTCTTTGAAATTTATGAATAACTTTACTTTCATTCTTTGCTATTAAGATTTTTTTCTTTTTTATTTTAGTTTTCTATTAAAGATTTTTACACAAAAACTTTATGAAAATTCTTTTGAGTTGATATTTTTTTTGTTTTTTTAGTTACTGTTTTACTTGATTCTTTTTAACAAATAAACACTTTGATTATTTTAGTTGATTATTTTTATTCATTATTTTTAGTTAATGTTTTAGCTGATTCTTTTTAGTTGACTCTTTTTTTTCTATTAAAGATTTTAAAAAAAACTTTATGAAAATTCTGACTTTATTTGGTATTTTTCGTGCATTTACTTATTTTTTGAACTAATTGACCCTGAAATTGAAAAGCACTACAAATGAACTCTAAAAATGTTGAAAGTTGGCATGGTATCATCATTTCACCCACATAGCATGTGCTAAAAAGTTGAGAGGGTTACGACAAAAACTGGATGCACTTCGTGTATAGAACGGACAATCTCTTTCGAAGTATAAGGGTTTCGAACGAGAACTCATTTGTTACAAAGGGATTTCATTTTTTGAACTTATTTTAACTCCATACTTTTTGTGTGTTCGAAATTCGCCATTCAAAGGCACATCTTAAATTTTCAACAATTTCGGACTTCATTTGGTATTTTTCGTGCATTTACTTATTTTTTTGAGCTAATTGACCCTGAAATTGAAAAGCACTACAAATGAACTCGCAAAATGTTGAAAGTTGGAATGGTATCATCATTTCATCCACATAGCATGTGCTGAAAAGTTGAGAGGGTTACCACAAAAACTGGATGCACTTCGTGTACAAAACGGACAATCTCTTTTGAAGCATCAGGGTCTCGAACGAGAACTCATCTGTTACAAAGCAATTTCATTTTTTTTGAAATTATTTGTACTCCATACTTTTTGTGTGTTCAAAATGCACCATTGAAAGGCACATCATAAATTTTCAACAATTTCCGACTCATTTTGTATCTTTCATGCATTTACTTATTTTTTTTCGAGCTAATTGACCCTGAAATTGAAAAGCACTACAAATGAACTCTAAAATGTTGAAAGTTGGCATGGTATCATCATTTCACCCACATAGCATGTGCTAAAAAGTTGAGAGGGTTACGACAAAAACTGGATGCGCTTCGTGTACAAAATGGACAATCTTTTTCGAAGTATCACGGTTTCGAACGAGAACTCATGTGTTACAAAGGGATTTCATTTTTTTGAACTCCATACTTTTTGTGTGTTCAAAATGCACCATTCAAAGGCACATCATAAATTTTCAACAATTTCTGACTTCATTTGGTATTTTTCGTGCATTTACTTCTTTTTTTTTTGAGCTAATTGACCCTGAAATTGAAAAGCACTACAAATGAACTCTAAAAATGTTGAAAGTTGGCATGTTATCATCATTTGACCCACATAGCATGTGCTAAAAAGTGGAGAGGGTTACGACAAAAACTGGATGCACTTCATGTACAAAACGGATAATCTCTTTTGAAGTTTAATACATTAGTACACATCACATAAAGTTTAATACATTACATAGATTTATATTTCGATTCCTTGCCTATGATCGCTTTGGCCGTACCCATGGAGCATCTTCATTATTTAACGGGATGCTTGGGTCAATTCTCACTATGAAGGGCAGAATTTCATCAAACTTATTATAATCTGCTGACATGTATGTCTTGTCATCGATCCCCACGATGTTTCTTTTCTCTGAAAGAATTATGTGATGCTTTGGCTCATCGTCCGACATATTCATTTGCTTATTTTTTTTTTCTTTTTTCGGTTTGGAGGACATGTCTTTCACGTAGAAAACCTGAGCCACATCATTGGCTAGGACGAATGGCTCATCTTTGTAACCAAGATTCTTGACATCAACTGTTGTCATTCCGTACAACTGGCCTACCTTTACCCCTTCTCCATTCATGTTCACTCAATTACACCGAAACAAAGGGACCTTAAAAGTAGGTCCATAGTCAAGTTCCCATATATCCTCTATGTAACCATAGTATGTGTCCTTTTTCCCATTCTCGTATGTCGCATCATAGCGGACACCACTGTTTTGGTTGGTGCTCTTTTTATCTTGGGCGGTTGTGTAAAATGTATTCCTGTTTATCTCATACCCTTGGAAATGTAATACAGTCGAAGAAGGTGACGCGACCAACAAGTAGAGCTGATCTCCAACAGTGTTATCATTCATGAGACGTGCTCGCAACCAACCGCCGAAAGTATCCATGTGTTTTTCTTCATTCCAGGAGATAGCCTTCCCCGGGAACTCGAAGCGTACAAAATTCTTGTGTTCCTCAATATACGAAGCCATGAAGGTGGAACTTTTTAGAACTGTGTAGTGTGATTGAGTGAAAGAATGCCCGCCCCTACATATCACTGCTTTCTTTCCTATCGTGCCTTTTCCACTCAGTCTCCCCTCTTGCCGCGATTTAGGAACGCCAATCGGCTTAAGGTCAGGAAGAAAGTCTACACATAACCCAATGACCTCCTATGTTCCATAGCGCTTGGAGATGCTTCCTTCTGGCCTAGCACGGTTATGAACATATTTCTTTAAAACTTCCATGAACCTCTCGAAGGGGAACATATTGTGTAGAAATACAGGACCGAGAATGGAAATCTCGTCGACTAGGTGAACCAGGAGATGCTTCATAATATTGAAGAAGGACGGGGGGAACACCAACTGAAAACTGACAAGTCATTGGACCACATTCTTCTGTAGCCTTTCCATACGTTCTCGATCGATTACCTTCTGAGATATTAAATTGAGGAATGCACATAGCTTCACAATGGGAAATCGAACATTTCGCGGTAGAAGCCCCCTCAATGCAACTGGAAGCAACTTCGTCATAATCACGTGGCAATCATGAGACTTCAGGTTCAGGAATTTTTTCTCTGCCATATTTATTATTCCCTTTATATTAGACGAGAAGCGAGCGGGGACCTTCGTACTACTCAGGCATTCAAAAAAGATTTCCTTCTCTGCTTTGGTAATAGCGTAGCTGCTTAAGTATTGACGCTCTTTATCAGTCTTCTTGTCATATGGGCCTTTCATATGTTGCTGCTCCTCACGTGCTTTTGTTGTATCTTTTGTCTTCCCATACACGCCTAGGAAACCTAGAAGGTTCACGGAAAGATTCTTCATCACGTGCATCATGTCGATTGAAGACCGGACCTCTAGGTGTTTCCAACAGGGTAGCTTCCAAAATAAAGAATTCTTTTTCCACATGGGCACGTGTCTAGTAACGTCGTCTTTGAGAACAGATTGACCGCCAGGACCCTTTCCAAAGATTACTATTTGATCCGAATCCTTGACCATAGCCAATAACTCATCACGGGTAGGGAGGTTAGGCTTCTTCTGGTAATCTGCCTCACCGTTGAAATGCTTGTCTTTCTTTCTTACAGGATGATTAGTTGGAAGAAATTGACGACACCCCAGGTAGACAACCTTCTTAGATTTTTCTAAATATGTACCTTTAGTCTTATCTAAATAGTGTGTGCATGCATTCTATCCCTTGTTTGACTGTCCTGAAATGTTACTAAGAGCAGGCCAATCATTGATGGTTACTAACAGCAATGCTCGTAGGTCAAGTTCACGTTGTTTGTGCTCATCCCACACACGTACACCTGGTTTGGCCCACAACTTCAAAAGTTCATCAACTAATGGCCTTAAGTACACATCAATGTTGTTGCCGGGTTGCTTCGGTCCTTGGATGAGCACTGGCATCATAATGAACTTCCGCTTCATGCACAACCAAGGAGGAAGGTTGTAGATGCATAGAGTCACGAGCTAGGTGCTGTGAGTGCAGCTCTACTCCCCAAAAGGATTCATGTCGTATGTACTTAGACCAAGCCATAAGTTCCTTGGGTCATCAGCAAAGTTCGGCCACTCCCCCTCGATTTTCCTCCACTTTGACCCATCTGCGAGGTGTCTCAACTTCTCGTCTTTCTTATGCTCGTCTTTGTGCCATCGCATCAACTTGGCATTCTCATTGTTTTTGAACATACGTTTCAACCGTGGTATTATAGAAGCAAACCACATAACCTTAGCAGGAACCTTCTTCCTGGGGGGCTCGTTATCGCCCTCAACATCACCAGGGTCATCCTGTCTGATCTTGTACCGACATGCATTGCATACCGGGCATTTGTCCATATTCTCGTACTTCTCACCGCGATACAGGATGCAGTAATTAATGCATGCATGTATCTTCTGCACATCTAATCCAAGAGGGCAGATAGCCCTCTTTGCTTCATACATAGTTTTGGGCAATTCGTTATCCTTTGGAAGCTTCGGCTTCAATATTTTCAGTAGCTTCTCAAATCCCTTGTGAGATAAACCAGTTTCTGCCTTCCATTTCAACAGTTCCAGTGTGGTATCGGGCTTTGTGCTGCCATCTTCGCAATTTGGGTACAACAACTTTTTATGATCCTTTAGCATGGCCTCCAACTTCAGCTTCTCCTTGTGTGTATCGCAATGTCTCTTTGCATCAGAAATGACCCGACCAAGAGCATCAGCGGGCTCATCTGATGCCGGTTGTTCTTCACCTCCTTCTTCTTCATTGTCTTTCATTGCAGTATCATTGTATTCTTCAATGAACATAGGATAGTTGTCATCATCATCTTCTTCTTCATTGTCTTCCATCATAACCCCTCTTTCTCCGAGCATGGTCCAACAAATATATGTGGGCATGAAACCTCTCCGAAGCACGTGGCCTTGATTGGTTTTCTTGTTGGGGAACGTTGCATGGGAAACAAAAAACTTCCTACGCACACGAAGACCTATCATGGTGATGTTCATCTACGAGAGGGAGATCGGATCCACGTACCCTTGTAGATCGCTAAGCGGGAAGCGTTAAGAAACGCGGTTGATGTAGTGGTACAGCTTCGTGATTCAAATCACCGTCCTCCCACGATTCGTCCCATGATCCTTCCCGATCTAGCACCGAGCGGACGACACCTCCGCGTTGAGCACACGTACAGCTCGATGGCGATCTCCGCCTTCTTGATCCAGCAAGAGAGACGGAGAACTAGATGAGTTCTCCGGCAGAGTGACGGCCCGCCGGTGATAGTGATGATCTATTCTTGCAGGGCTCTGCTTGAGCTCCGCAGAATTCTGATCTAGAGGAAGAAGTACGAGGTATAGGTTTGAGTTGCACGTGGCAAAAGTTGTGTCTCAAAAGCCCTAAAACCACCAATATATATAGGAGGAGGGGAGGGGCTAGCCTTGGGGCTCAAGGGATACCCAAGGGTGCCGGCCGAGAGGAGGAGGTGGACTCCCACCCCAATTCGGTTTGGGGAAGGAGTCCACTCCTTCCTTCCCACCTCCCTCTTTCCTTTTTTCTTTTCCTTTGGTTTTTTCTTCTTGTGGCGCCATAGCCCACTTGGGTTGGCCTCACGAGCCCACTAAGGGCTGGTACGCCACCCTAGTGCTATTGGGCTCACTCCCGGGTGGGTGGGCCCCTCTCGGTGAATACCCGGAACCCATTCGTCACTCCCAGTACACTGCGGGTAATGCCCGAAATCTTTCCGGCAACCAAATGAAACCATCCTATATATCAATCTACGTTTCGAGACTATTCCGGAAACCCTCGTGACGTCCGTGATTTTATCCGGTACTCCGAACAACCTTAGGTCACCAACACATATAACTCAACTATACGAAAACGTCACCGAACCTTAAGTGTGCAGACCCTGCGGGTTCGAGAACAATGCAAACATGACCCGAGGCACTCCCCGGTCAATATCCAATAGCGGTACGTGGATGTCCATATTGGTCCTAGATATTCTATGAAGATCTTATTGGTTGAACCTCTGTGCCAAGGATTCATATAATCCCGTATAACATTCCCTTTGTCCTTCAGAATGTTACTTGCCCGAGATTTGATCGTCGGTATCTCTACACCTATTTCAATATCGTTACCGGAAAGTCTCTTTACTCGTTCCGTAATACAAGATACCGTGACTTACACTTGAGTCACATTGCTTGCAAGGCTTGTATGTGATGTTGTATTACCGAGTGGGCCCCAAGATACCGCTCCGTCACACGGAGTGACAAGTCCTAGTCTTGATCCATGCTAACTCAATGGGCACCTTCAAAGATACCTGTAGAGCATCTTTATAGTCACCCAGTAACGTTGTGGCGTTTGATACACACAAGGTATTCCTCCGGTGTCAAGGAGTTACATGATCTCATGGTCATAGGAATGAATACTTGACACGCAGAAAACAATAGAAACAAAATGACACGATCACATGCTACGTTCATAGTTTGGGTCTCGTCCATCACATCATTCTCCTAATGATGTAATCCAGTTATCAAGTGACAACACTTGCATATGGCCAAAAAACCTTAACCATCCTTGATCAACTGGCTAGTCAACTAGAGGCTTACTAGGGACATTGTTTTGTCTATATATCCACACATGTATCTATGCTTTCATTCAATACAATTATAGCATGGATAATAAACGATTATCTTGAAACAGGAAATATAATAATAACTATTTTATCATTGCCTCTAGGGTATATTTCCAACAGTCTCCCACTTGCACTAGAGCCAATAATCTAGTCTCACATCGCTATGCGATTTACATTGGAATGAATCTAACACACATTCAGTTCTGGTGTTGCTCATGCCTTGCTCGTGGAGGAGGTTTAGTTAGCAGATCTGCTACATTTAGATCCATGTGCACTTTGCAAATATGTATGTCCTCTCCTTCGATGTAGTCGCGGATGAGGTTGAAGCATCATTTGATGTGTCTGATCTTCTTGTGAAACCTTGGTTCCTTTGTTAAAGAAATGGCACCAGTGTTGTCATAGAACAGAGTTATTTGATTTAATGCGCTCGGCACAACTCCAAGTTCCGTCATGAACTGCTTCATCCAGACACCCTCCTTAGATGCCTCCGAGGAAGCCATGTACTCCGCTTCACATGTAGAATCTGCTCCGACGCTTTGCTTGGAACTGCACCAGCTTACCGCACCCCGATTAAGAATAAATACGTATCCGGTTTGAGACTTAGAGTCATCCGGATCAGTGTCAAAGCTTGCATCGACGTAACCCTTTACGACGAGCTCTTCGTCACCTCCATAAACGAGAAACATTTCCTTAGTCCTTTTCAGGTACTTCAGAATATTCTTGACCACCGTCCAATGATCCACTCCTGGATTACTTTGAAACCTACCTGCCATACTTATGGCCAGGCTGATGTCCGGTGTAGTGCACATCATTGCATACATGATAGACCCTATGCCTGAAGCATAGGGGGCGGTACTCATCTTTTCTCTCTATTCCGCAGTTACTCGACACCGAGTCTTACTCAACTTTATACCTTGTAATACCGGCAAGAACCCCTTCTTGGACTGCTCCATTTTGAACTTCTTCAAAACTTTATCAAGGTATGTGCTTTGTGAAAGTCCTAATAGGCACCTCGATCTATCCCTATAGATCTTAATGCCTAATATGTAGCAGTTTCTCCTAGGTCCTTCATTGAAAAACATTTGTTCAAGTAATCTTTTACGCTCTCTAAAAACTCCACATTGTTTCCAATCAGCAATATGTCATCCACATATAATATTAGAAACTCTACAGAGCTCCCACTCACTTTCTTGTAAATACAAGATTCTCCAACAACTTGTATAAACCCAAATACTTTGATCACCTCATCAAAGCACTTATTCCAACTCCGAGATGCTTGCACCCGTCCATAAATGGATCGCTGGAGCTTGCAAACATTGTTAACATTCTTTGGATCGACAAAACCTTCGGGTTGCATCATATACAACTCTTCTTAAGAAAACTGTTAAGGAACGCCGTTTTGACATCCATCTGCTAGATTTCATAATCGAAAAATGCAGCTATTGCTAATATGATTCGGACAGATTTAAGCATCACTACCGGTGAGAACGTTACATCGTAGTCAACTACTTGAACTTGTGAAAAACCCTTTGCCACAAGTCGAGCTTTGTAAAAGGTCACATTACTGTTCGCGTCCGTCTTCTTCTTAAAGATCCATTTGTTCTGAATAGCCTTGCGACCTTCAGGTAATACTTCCAAAGTCCACACTTTGTTTTCATACATAGATCCTATCTCGGACTTCATGGCCTCCAGCCATTTGTTGGAATCCGGTCCCACCATTGCTTCTTCATAATTCACACGTTCATTGTTGTCTAACAACATGATTGATAAGACAGGATTACCGTACCACTCACGAGCAGTACGTGATCTTGTCGACCTGCGAGGTCCGACAGTAACTTGATCTGAAGCTTCATGATCATCATCATTAGCTTCCTCCTCAACCGGCGTCGCCTCGATGGAGGTTTCCCCCTGCCCTGCGCCTGTTGGAAATATGCCCTAGAGGCAATAATAAAATGGTTATTATCATATATCCTTGTTCATGATAATCGTCTATTGTTCATGCTATAATTGTATTAACAGGAAACAGTAATACATGTGTGAATAAATAGATCACAATGTGTCCCTAGCAAGCCTCTAGTTGGCTAGCTCGTTGATCAATAGATGATCATGGTTTCCTGATCATGGACATTAGATGTCATTGATAACGGGATCACATCATTGGAAGAATGATGTGATGGACAAGACCCATTCCTAAGCATAACACTAGATCATATTGTTCGTATGCTAAAGCTTTTCTAATGCCAAGTGTCTTTTCCTTCGATTGTGAGATTGTGCAACTCCCGGATACCGTAGGAGTGCTTTGGGTGTATCAAACGTCACAATGTAACTGGGTGACTATAAAGGTGCACTACGGGTACCTTCGAAAGTGTCTGTTGGGTTGGTACGAATCGAGATCGGGATTTGTCACTTTGTGTGACGTAGAGGTATCTCTGGGCCTACTCGGTAGAACATCATCATGAGCTCAGTGTGACTAAGGAGTTAGTCACAGGATGACGTGCTACGGAACGAGTAAAGAGACTTACCGGTAACGAGATTGAACAAGGTATAGGTATACCAACGACCGAATCTCGGGCAAGTTCTATACCGACAAACAAAGGGAATTGTATACGGGATTGATTGAATCCTTGAGATCGTGGTTTATCCGATGAGATCATCGTGGAACATGTGGGAGCCACCATGGGTATCTGATACGTCCATTTTGCATCATGTTTTCATGTTGATATTTATTGTTTCTTGGGATGTTATTTCACTTCATGGTACAATTCTTATGCCTTTTCTCTCTTATTTTGCAAGGTTTACATGAAGAGGGAGAATGCCGACAGCTGGAATTCTGGCCTGAAAGTGGAGCAAAGTTGAGATACCTATTCTGCGCAACTCCAAACGTCGTAAAAATCAACGAGGATTTTTTTCCGGATTTATAAAAAATACTGGGCCGAAGAAGCGCCACAGGGGCGCCAGCAGGTGGCCACAAGCCTGCTTGGCGCGGCCACCCCCCAGGCCGCGCCAAGGGGGCTTGTGGGCAGCCTGCTGGCCCACTGGCCCCCCTGTTCTGCTATATGAAGGGTTTTGTCCAGGAAAAAAAATCAGGGAGGAGCTTTTTCGTGGATTCGCCGCCGCCACGAGGCGGAACTTGAGCAGAACCAATCTAGAGCTCCGGCAGGACGATCCTGTCGGGGAAACTTCCCTCCCGGAGGGGGAAATCTTTGCCATCGTCATCACAAACACTCCTCTCATCGGAGGGGACTCGTCACCATCAACATCTTCATCAGCACCATCTCATCTCCAAACCCTAGTTCATCACTTGTAACCAATCTCCGTCTCGCGACTCCGATTGGTACTTGTAAGGTTGCTAGTAGTGTTGATTACTCTTTGTAGTTGATGCTAGTTGGATTACTTGGTGGAAGAGTTTATGTTCAGATCCTTGATGCTACTCATTACCTCTCTAGTCATGAATATGATTATGCTTTGTGAGTAGTTACTTTTGTTCCTGAGGACATGGGATAAGTCATGCTAATAGTAGTCATGTGAATTTGGTATTCGTTCGGTAATTTGATGTGTTGTATGTTGTTTTTCCTCTAGTGGTGTTATGTGAACGTCGACTACATAACACTTCACCATTATTTGGGCCTAGAGGAAGGCATTGGGAAGTAGTAAGTAGATGATGGGTTGCTAGAGTGACAGAATCTTAAACCCTAGTTTATGTGTTGCGTCGTAAGGGGCTGATTTGGATCCACTAGTTTAATGCTATGGTTAGACTTTGTCTTAATTCTTATTTCGTAGTTGCGGATGCTTGCGAGAGGGGTTAATCATAAGTGGGATGCTTGTCCAAGTAAGGGCAGTACTCAAGTGCCGGTCCACCCACATATCAAACTAACAAAGTAACAAACGCGAATCATATGAACATGATGAAAACTAGCATGACAGAAATTCCCGTGTGTCCTCGGGAGCGTTTTTCCTCCTATAAGACTTTGTGCAGGCTTGTCCCTTGCTACAAAAGGGATTGGGCCACTTTGCTGCACCGTTGCTACTTTTGTTACTTGTTGCTTGCTACGAATCATATCACCACACAATCACTTGTTACCGACAATTTTAGTGCGTGCAGATTTTACCTTGCTGAAAACCACTTGTCGGATCCTTCTGCTCCTCGTTGGATTCGACACTCTTACTTATTGAAAGGACTACGATTGATCCCCTATACTTGTCGGTCATCAAGACTCTTTTCTGGCGCCATTTCCGGGGAGTGAAGCGCCTTTGGTAAGTGGAACTTGGTAAGGAAACATTCATATAGTGTGCTGAAATTTATTGTCACTTGTCACTATGGATACTAATCCTTTGAGGGGCTTGTTCGAGGTATCTTCACCTCGAACGGAAGCACGAATAATTTCTCCTCAACCTGCTGCACCTACTGAAAATATTTGCTTTGAATTTCCTTCGGGTATGGTTGAGAAACTACTGGCTAATCCTTTTACAGGAGATGGAACATCACATCCAGACTTGCATCTAATCTATGTAGATGAAGTTTGTGGTTTATTTAAGCTTGCAGGTGTGCCCGAGGATGAGGTCAAGAAGAAGGTATTTCCTTTATCTTTGAAGGATAAGGCGTTGACATGGTATAAGCTATGTGATGATACTGGATCATGGGACTACAATCGGTTGAAATTGGAATTTCATCAAAAGTTTTATCCTATGCATTTAGTACATCGTGATCGAAATTATATTTACAATTTTTGGCCTCATGACAGAGAAAGCATCGCTCAAGCTTGGGGGAGGCTTAAATTAATGCTATATTCATGCCCCAATCATGAGCTCTCGAGAGAAATTATCATTCAGAACTTCTATGCTCGGCTTTCTCATGATGATCACACCATGTTTGACACTTCTTTTACCGGTTCTTTTATGAAGAGAGATATTGACTTCAAATGGAATTTATTGGAGAGAATTAAACACAACTCTGAAGATTGGGAGCTTGAAGAAGGTAAGGAGTTAGGTATGAATTTCACGTTTGATTGCGTTAAATCCTTTGTTGAGACAAATACCTTTAGTGATTTTAGCGCTAAGTATGGACTTGACTCTGAGATAGTAGCTTCATTGTGTGAATCCTTTGTTGCTCATATTGATCTCCCCAAAGAGAAGTGGTTTAAATATCCTCCTCCTTTAGAAGTCAATGTAGTGAAACCCACTCTAGTTGAAGAGAAAGTCATTGCCTATAATGATCCTATTGTTCCCAGTGCTTACATTGAGAAACCACCTTTCCCTGTTAGGATAAAGGATCATTCTAAAGCTTGAACTGTGATACGTAGAGGCTATATTAGAACACCTACACCCCCTGAGCAAATTAGAGTTGAACCTAGCATTGCTATTATCAAAGATCTTCTGTCTGAAGAAGTTGAGGGACATAATATTCACTTCTATGAAGATGCTGCTAGAATTGCTAAACCTCACGTTAGAGACAAACGTAGGCCTGTTGTTGGCATGCGTGTGGTTTCGGTTAAGATAGGAGATCATTTTTACCATGGTTTATGTGACGTGGGTGCTAGTGTTAGTGCAATACCTCAATACTTATACGATGAAATCAAAGATGAGATTGCACCTGTTGAGATAGAACCCATTAATGTCACTATTCAGCTTGCCAATGGAGATACTATCTGCCCTGTGGGAATTGATAGGGATGTTGAAGTCTTGTGTGGTAAAACAAAGTATCCTGCTGATTCCCTCATTCTTGCTACTGCACAAGATAGCTTTTGTCCCATCATATTTGGTAGACCCTTTCTCAATATTGTCAATGCTCATATTGATTGTTAGAAGCAAACTGTCACTGTTGGCTTTGAAGGTGTGTCACATGAGTTCAATTTCTCTAAGTTTGGTAGACAACCTCATGAAAAGGAGTTGCCTAGTAAGCATGGAACTATTGCCCTAGCTTCTATTCCGTGCCTCCTACTGATCCCTTAGAGCAATACTTGCTTGAGCATGAAAATGATATGCATATGGATGAAAGGGATGAAATAGATAGAGTTGTCTTAGAACAATATCCTATCCTTAAGAATAACTTGCCTGTTGAACTACATGGGGATCCACCCCCACCAAAGGGTCATCCTGTGTTCGAGCTTAAACAGTTGCCTGATACTCTTAAGTATGCCTATCTTGATGAAAAGGAGATATATCATGTTATTATTAGTGCTAGCCTCTCGGATCATGAAGAAAAGAAGTTACTAAAAACTCTGAGGAAGCACCGTGCTGCTATTGGATATACTCTTGATGATCTTAAGGGCATTAGTCCTACTCTATTCTAGCACAAGATTAAAACTGATCCTGATTTCAAACCAGTTGCTAATCATCAAAGGATATTGAATCCTAAGATGAAAGAAGTAGTCAGAAAAGAAATACTAAAGCTCTTGGAAGCAGGTATCATTTATCCTGTTGCTCACAGCGATTGGGCGAGTCTGGTGCATTGCGTTCCTAAGAAGGGAGGCATTACCGTTGTCCCTAATGATAAGTATGAATTGATCCCTCAGAGGATTATTACTGGCTATAGGATGGTGATCGATTTTAGGAAATTGAATAAAGCCACTAGGAAAGATCATTACCCTTTGCCTTTTATCGACCAAATGCTAGAAAGGTTGTCCAAACACACACACTTCTGCTTTCTAGACGGTTATTCTGGTTTCTCCCGAATACCAGTTGCACAATCTGATCAGGAGAAAACCACTTTCACCTGCCCTTTCGGTACCTTTGCTTATAGACGTATGCCTTTTGGCTTATGTAATGCCCCTGCCACCTTACAAAGATGTATGATGGCTATATTCTCTGACTTTTGTGAAAAGATTGTCGAGGTTTTCATGGATGACTTCTTCGTTTATAGGTCTTCCTTTGATGATTGCCTCAGCAACGTTGATCGAGTCTTACAGAGATGTAAAAACACCAATCTTGTCTTGAATTGGGAGAAGTGCCACTTTATGGTTAATGAAGGCATCGTCTTAGGACATAAAATTTCTGAAAGAGGTATTGAAGTCGATAAGGCCAAGGTTGATGCAATCGAGAAAATGCCATACCCCCACAAATATCAAAGGGATAACAAGTTTCCTTGGTCATGCTGGTTTCTATAGAAGGTTCATCAAAGACTTCTCTAATATTTCTAGGCCTCTTACCAATCTCTTGCAAAAGGATATTCCTTTTGTCTTTGACGATGATTGTGAGGAAGCCTTCGAAATACTTAAGAGGGCTTTGATAACTGCACCTATTGTTCAACCTCCTATTTGGAACTTGCCTTTTGAGATCATGTGTGACGCTAGTGATTATGTTGTTGGTGCTATTCTAGGGCAAAGAGTCAACAAGAAGTTGAATGTTATTCACTACGCTAGTAAAACTCTAGACAATGCCCAAAGAAACTATGCCACTACGGAGAAGGAATTTTTAGGAGTCGTTTTTGCGTGTGAAAAGTTCAGGTCTTACATAGTTGATTCCAAAGTCACTATTCACAATGATCATGCTACTATTAAGTACCTCATGGAGAAGAAGGACGCTAAACCTAGACTTATCAGATGGGTTCTCTTGCTACAGGAATTTGATTTGCACGTTGTCGACAGAAAGGGTGTTGATAACCCCGTAGCAGATAACTTGTCTAGGTTGGAAAACGTTCTTGATGACCCACAACCTATTGATGA